>NC_056750.1:623979652-624122152 GCF_019279795.1 Protopterus annectens | reverse complement strand
GCTATCTGCATTTATAAGCTTAGCCAGAGTGTGTCGACTTTCGCCATCCCATTGATTAAGTAACTTATCCTCTGTCAAGCAGAGCCAATGAAGTGATCCCAGGGTGCATTTTCTATTACTCATCCACTCGTCAAGGCTTTTCTTGAAGAGGTTTAGTGAGGGGCTGTGCCTGATGTAATTTGGAATTTTGTTCCAAAGCATGGGGAGTCTCTGTGACAGGAATCTATCCCTCCAGCATGTTCTATTTATTGTTGTGGTGGGGTTTATCTCACTAGATCATGTGGCTCACAGTGACTTGAATTTCTTTAGGTGGAGCATGTCCATCAGTTCTGAGTTGGACATGGCTTTGTAAGTCAGGCAGAGATCACCTCTGAGTAAGCGATATGCCACTGAGTACAGCAGGAGTTTTTTTCAGTTGGGCTGCATAGGACATATGTTTGAGGCCAGTAATCCTCTTGGTGAGGTACTTTTGTGGTCTTTCCAGCTGTTGGCAGCATCTTGTGAAGTACATCCTAAATGGGGCATTGTACTCTATAATGGGTCTAATGAGTGACGAGTAGAGGGGTACTATAACCTCTTCATTTCTAGATGCAAACCCTTTAGTAATTAGATGGGCCACATATAAGGATTTCCTAACTACTTTGGCAATATGATTGTCAAAGGAAAGATTACTATCTACCTGGGCCCCCAGATCTCTTATTACCTCTTCTGTATTAAGGGGGCTGCCACCTGTGTGGCAATTCGTGGGTGTTTTGTTTTTCCCAAACTGGATGACTATGCATTTTTTGGCATTTAGCTTGAGAGTAAAGTCCCTGTTATCCAGAACTCAAGCTACCGGCACTCCCAAGCAACCAGCACTTTTGATTGGCTCGTATACTGACAAACAAGCCCTTAATAGCAAAATCCACTTTGCGTCCACACACTCAGCGTAGGTTCTTATATCACCCTCTCTACTGTTTAATTTCAACCAATCTATTACCATAAACATAAAAGTACGTGATGTCCCTTCCAATAAAATATATTTAGACTGAGAACTATTTATGCTTTGCTTTGAAGGACTATAAAGGTACAATATAACCCTGCCTTTCAAGCACCTGTTGGTCTTCCCAACATAAAAACAGAAGCAGGCATTGCACACAGCAAAATAAACTACATTCTTAGAACATCAGCTAGCTTGAACCTTAAACTCATAATAATGTCCAGTGACAGGATGCTGGAAACTATTATCGCTACTTATATACTTACTGAAGCTGCATGCTTTACACTGAAAAGTTTAATTATAAAAAGGATTATTACGTGTCAGGACACTATAAACTATTATCACTACTTATCATCTCATTGTCCACTCCTTACCTCATTTTTTGCCTCTCCCCAGTCAGACTTTCCTGGTAAACAAATATAAATAAATAAATAAAATATATTTACAGAAGCTGCATGCTTTACACTGAAAAGTTTAATTATAAAAAGGATCATTATGTTTCTTGTTAAAATACATATAAATCTCATCTTCACACAATTTCTAAAAAGCTTCCACTAATGGTGGATTCAGTGGCACATACTGACTAAGTTTTATAAAAATATGAACATTCATAAGACTATCTTCATACAAAAGTCTCAATGACAGATTCCTCACATAAAGTCTCAAGTTCAAAAGCACATCATATAAGCTGGACTGTGTGATGGGTATGTAAGACAGCCTGAAATTCAGTACCTGTCTCTGTTCCTCTGAAAGCTGAAACGTTGACAAATTAAACACTAAATATTTGGTATTTTGCTTCTGATTACAGGAGCTAACTCCATTTGTCCAGCTAACTGCGACCTATTCCAGTTGAAGCCATTGTAATGATGAATTGTATAATTTCTTTTAAGCTAAATTTCCAAAAACTTCCTGTACTTTTTGGCCTCTACAAAGTGCATGAGGATCCTGTGGACCCACCCATGAGACGTACAGTTTCAGGGAGGGGGTGGGCTACTGAGCCCTTGTTCTTGTTTATGGAAAAAACAGACCAGTGTTGGAGCAAACAGACACTATTTTGAGAGACACTAAGCATTTTTAAAAAGGTTATATGACTGGAGTTGTGTTAATACTAATGATAACTTTGTGTTGGTGACTTTTGATGTGGTGTCACTTTTTACGCTGACTCCAGATGAAGTAGAGATAGAATTTACAAGATCTTTTCTTTCTGAATGTTCTGATTATACCGTGAGAAGATTTTTTGGTGTGTGCTCTTTTGGAAGTTGTTTTCAGAAATAATGTGTTTGTTTTTGCTGATAAGTACTACAGACAGGATGTAGGTGTAACTATGGGCACTATTTGTGAAAATAGCTATGCTAATGCCATTCTTGCACAATGGGAGCCTGAATATGTGTTGAACACTCAATCTGTTTTTTTGTCAATATGTTCTATGGACATTTTGTTAATGATTTATTTTTTATTTGGTCTGGTTCAAACCAACATGTTGCAAGATTTTGTTTTATATTTACAAAATACTACTTCATTTTTAAAGTTTACTTTTACATTTGCTGTTGATCACTTGCGTTTTTGAATGTTATGATTAATAATGTGTCAGGTGTACTAAGTATCCAATTATTCAGGATGCAGGCCTATAGCAGGCACCCAGGATTTGTTAAACATAACTTTGTGAAAGGACAGTTCTTCAGATGTGATAGGTTGCATGACAGAGACAGTGACATGTTTGAGTCTTTTGATGATTTAGATGGCAGGTTGATTCAAAGAGGGTATAAGGAGTCAGGTGTTCACGAGGCACAGAATGAAGCAGTATTACATAGGCTAGATAGAGTTATGCCTTATTTCTCTAGCGGCAGTTAGATGTATGATAGGCAGGATACTAGTGTAAATAGCAAGGCTAGGATATTAGTTACATATACTAGTGATTCCCATCAAATTTGTGATATAGTGAAAAGGAACTGGAGGGTTCTTATGTCTGATGCTAAATATAAAGAGGTGCTAGGAGATTCACCAAGTTTTGCCTTTAAGAATAGTAGATCTTTGAAAAAAACTACTGTGTTATAAACCACTGTGTGCTGATAGGGTTGATCAAGATATTGATAGGTATGGAACTTTTCAGTGTTAAGCATGCAGCTTCTGTAAGTATATTTTAATTATTTATTTATTTACATTTCTTTACCGGAACAGTCAGACTGGGCCAGAAGCCCATTTTCAGCAGAGGTCTGAGGAGAAAAGCTCCACAGAAATACAAGCAAAATACAATAATTACATAGTACAATAGTATACATTGAGTAAGATGCAGAATACAGATCAACTAGTTAGTCTATACAAAGAATTATTCAATATAGTTTTCTAGTAGATACAGGTTCATGAAGAAAAACAGACAAGCATTTCAGTAAAGACCACTGCGAGAAAAATGAAATTAGTAGTGTGTACATATTAAGTAATAATTTTATATATTACATATATATATATATATATATATATATATATATATATATATATATATATATATATATATATATTAGTAGTAGTAACACTGAAACACGGTGGAGAGGAAGAAAATGAAGTAAAGAGTGGATAGTGGGATGATAAGTAGTGATAATTGTTTTTATAGTGTCCTGACACTGGACATTATTATGAGTTTAAGGTTATGTTAGTAGCTAACTAGTGGACAGAAAGATAATATAGATGAGGTTCAGGATAAACAAATTTAAAGTTTTGCACTTAGGCTAAACCCTCTTGCTATGAAATGTAGGCTGACGGAGTGGAATATATGACATCACAACAGGAAAAGGAGCTGGGGTGTTGGTCATAGTTGGATTGGACCATTGAGTACAGAGCAAGAGAGGAGTGGCAATAGCAAACAGTATATTGGGTATATTCTCAGGTGGTTTAAATGCCTGATGCAAAACAGTAATGTTCCCACTGTACATAGCTGTGATCAGACCACACCTTGAGTACTGTAGGCAGTTCTCATGGCCTTATAGTGAAAGTAATATAAAGCTGTTGGAAAGAGTCAAGGGTAAAGGTTTGAGAAAGATTGTTGGAATGAAGTGAAAGGAATATGACCAGTGGCTCAAGCCCAGAAGAGATGGAATGGAAACATGTTACCGGTGTATGTCTAACTCTAGTCTTGCATTTACTTTGATTAGGCTTAGGGTTATATTGTCTCACTGTGTACAGTTACTGGATCAGTCTTCTGTCATGTTATCCCCTTGTCATAGGATATGTGAAAAAGAATCGAGCTTTTCATTCATCTGTGCCATGGCTCTCTGCAACACTTCATTAGCCGATGAAATGGCAAATGGTCGTCTATGTAATATACTGTTAAGGAAATCTAATAAACAGTAGGTGAATGCCAAATGTTGTGTTGTCTGTTTATTAACTTCAGTATTTCAGCTGCTGCATCATACAGGAAAATCAACCGCATAGTAAAATTCCATTCTGACAGTCTAATAAGAAAGAATGCAAATAGCTTAAATAAATAGTAGTCTATATTACATCCCTCTTTTTCTGAGATAAACCTGTCTGATGTTTATCGAGGTAAACATTCAAAATATTGACTGCATTAATGCAGTTCAAAACATTTATCAGACTATTTCCTTTCCTGCATTATTTTCACACTGAGGATGGACAGAGCAGACAAAATAAGAGGAGTTATAGCCCTCTGTATAACATACAGAATCAAAACAACTGAGCAAGTGAGTAAATAAGGATAGAAAGCACTGTAAATTTCACACAGGAGGATACAAATGATAACTCATTTTTCACAAGGATTTCATACAGAATGCGTCTTCATGGTGAACAAACATTGTGAATGATAGAACATCTCCTTAGGATGATAGATTAGAGCTCTCTGACTGCAGCCAAATCAAAGAGCATCATCTGGGACACTAATATGCAGTGACAAACAGGTTCCATATCCATGAGCTGGAAAGCTTGGCATCATAACTGTGATCAAGTTTAATTTTAAATTCATTACCATGATTACACTGTAATTTAACTGCATCAATATAGAAGCAAAATTAAAACATTATATGTCCAGAACACTAAAACAAACTGACAATTTTACACTTGGTAAACAAAAGAAGCAACATCATGCTGAATGAGTATTCTCTCTTAAAATGCCAGATTGAGTAAAATATTGTGCTTTGGTCACTACTTGGGCAGGGTATATCTACAGATGGTTAAGACTAGATTCCCTAAATCTCCAAATAACAGAACACCAGGGAACAGAATGATGATCATTGTTTTCCATAAAAAAAAAAATCACTGCCAGCCCAATTTTTAAATGTGTGCCAACAGAAATATCTATATTTTGGGATATTCTTCCCTGTGGAGATGGTATATATGCATATGAGGGTATGTGCCTTCTACATGGGGGTATGTGTGTGTTTGGGGTTTGTTTTTCTAAATACAGTAACTGAAAGGGAAAATGTAGCAATAAGGTAATAACACTCAGTATTGCAGCAAGGAAGACTCTTTGAAGAGCTGACAAATTTAAGACAGTCAAGGAGTCATTATGATAGCATACTGAGAGACCTGAATTCTCCTTTATTGTAAACAACAGTCCTATAGATACACATACAGAAACATTTCTGAGTGTGATGGGTGCTTCCACATATTGGCTAGATGAACACTGTTTCAACTGCTGAAACCAAAAGATAAACATCTATAAGCAAATCTTCTTCTTCTTTCAGCCTTTCCTGATTAGGGGTCACCACAGTGGATCACCTGTCTGCTCATGATTGACAGTGGAGTTTTATGGTGTCAAGTTGCCAGTCCGGCACCCAACCTTCCACAGAAGGCACACACATGCACACACTCACACCTAGGGCCAATTTAGAGTGTCCAATCCACCTACAGCATGTCTTTGGGATCTGGGAGGAAACTGGGGTACCCAGAGAAAACCCACATGACCACAGGGAGGACATGTAGACTCCACACAGAAGGCACCCCACTGAAGGATTAATCCGGAGAACCTCTTGCTGTGAGGTGGCAACACTAACCACTGCAGCCGGCCTAAACATCTATAAGCAAATAGCTGAAATTTAAACTATTTGATCCTAAGATGATAATAGCATAATATGTTAACAACACAGTGACTTCAGGATAAAGGTTTCATATTCTGAATTTCAAGTTCCATGGTTCTAATTATGACTTATGACCACTGTCTGAATGGTCTTTTCCAAGTTTTCTCCATGTCTTTGTAGGTTTTCTCCAGGTTCTTCCAGTAGCTCAGTTTTTTCCCACCTCCCAAAGGCATGTAATCTGACTGCTATATTTCATTTTGTACATACATACACACTATAATATATATATATATATATATATATATATATATATATATATATATATATGTGTGTGTGTGTGTGTGTGTGTGTGTGTGTATATATATATATATATATATATATATATATATATATCAATAGATATACATATATGTCTATCCAGAATTTTGTCTATGTATATATATATATATATATATATATATATATATATATATCTGTGTATATATATATATAATATACATATATATATATTTATATATATACACACACACACACACATATATGTATATATATATATATATATATATATATATATATATATATATATATATATATATATATATATATATATATATGTGTATGTGTGTGTATGTGTGTAGATAGACAGGTATCTGTATAACTCTTTATCTACCTTTATCTAAAAGGGATTGGAGAGTGACCTACCTTACCTGTTTAACAAGCAAATACATTAAAATTAAATAGTTTCCTCTTTAAGTTTTGCAACCAGAAGACAGATTAATCAGTGGTGCAATCTGTAGCTGAAATTAAACAGTTTATAGTGTGAATTTGCTTTAAGTACTCCAATAGATTTGTTGACAAAATTCTCAGTGAAACTTGTTAGACAAGGCTGTGGTCTGAATTAAGTTTAATGTTTCTAAAAACATTCAAAATTGCAATGAATATGGAAAATGCAGAGATAAACACCAGCTAAGGAAGTATCTGTCAGCACAAAATGTTTAGACAGCAAGCCAGAAAGGTAATAAAACATATGCCATAAAACAGCAACTTCAGAGAATCAAAATAACATAACTGTGGGAAGTTAGGACATATGTAGGCAGTGTGGCATTGTGAGAGGCAGTCCCAAGTTAAACGTATTGTTAAAGGAATGCAAAATGTATATCTAAAAAAGAAACAAAATTGCAAATGTTTTTATTAACAATCGATAGTGGTAAAGAATCATTTGCATCTACTTTTCTGCTGAATGATATACAAAACTCAACAAACCATGCGATTAGTACTAGAAATGTGTTCTCAAAAAAGAATTTGGCTTCTGCTTAACAAATATTGTTGAATGACAAGTCTTGGAAATATAGCAATAAACATACATTGTAATGTGTTTCTATGTAGAAGGTTACCATTTGGGGTGAATTCTGCACTTTCCATATTCCAAAGAATTATGGAAAAACTGTTGAAAGGCTTAACTGTGCCTTTTTCCATAGATGATTTTATTGATCACCAGTAAGAAACATCATTATAGGCACATTTCCATGAATATAACGCAATTTAATCTGACTTAAATTATGGATTGCAAATTTTTAATTCAGAAAAATATGCTACTTATATGATGTTGGACTATTCATCTTATCTTCCAGAAGCTAAATCCAACTATGTTGTTGTGCAGTATGTAATTAATTGAAAACCAAACCAAAAACTCACAGTAGAAAAAGAAGAACCATACATCAAATTAAAACTTTTTCTCTCTCTGTTATACAAAACGTTGGAAAAAATATACACTGCAGCCACCCAAATTTTAGAGGCTGAAAAGAAATTCATGAGACTGTTCTTCACCAATCAGAAAAAAAAAAATATTACATTCTAAAATACACATGTGTAAATAAAAGGTTCTATACAAAGAACTGTTTTTTTTTAACTTTTAATTTCTATTTAGTACTTTTAATTTTAGCAAATATTAAAGATAGTCATTTAAGCCAGGCTAATTTATGGCATTAACATGTATTTGCCCTTGCAATTCTCTAAACTCTAATATGAGTTCTTTGCCTCCCCAGCCATGGTATGTCAGGCCTTCTAACACAAACAAATTTGTTTGTGTCTTTCAGCTTTTCCCGATTAGGGGTCGCCACAGCGGAACTCCGGTCCGCTAATGATTGGTAGTTGATTTTTACATGCCGTGTTACCAGCCCTGATGCACAACCTTCAACGAAGGTACGCCCATTCACGCATGTCTCCACACAGAAGACGCTCTAGCTGAGAATCTAACTGGCCAGCGTCTTATTGTGAGGTGACAATGCTACCGCAGCACCACCACCGTGGTAAAAAATAAAAATATTTTTGTGTTACCCACAATTAAGGGAATGTTTCTAAAGGGCATTGGTATTCAGCTTGGTCTTTATGGCATTCTGATATTTGTATATTCTCTGTGTCAGGCTACACATTTTCACATAGTGGCAGTGTCCTTTGGAGGGCCTATATTTCCAATGCAATCACTAACTGAAACATAAGGTGTTGAATGTATAAACCTATGCTGTTTGCAGAGTAAGTACAGTAGGGTTCATTAAATGTCAGTCTTCTGTCTGAACATTTGGATCTCTTTCTAACAGTGAAAAAGGAAATAATAGCAGTCAAATTATATATGAAAAGCCTTATTTATTATAGCTAAGTGTTGTTTGTTTATATAAAATAGCAAACTTCTTCAGACAAATATTAAACACATTCAAACTTCCATTTAAATAGAAAAACATAGCCGCCAAAAATTCATGAACAGAAAATGAAATGTTGGCATCATTTTTCATATATAATTTGACTGCCATTATTTCATGTTTCACTAGTTGGTTTATTGTTTTTAAGAGTATTAGTAGTTTGTTGTCTCTTGCTAACAGTGTCTTAATGTTTACTCCCTTGTTGTGTACAAATAATGGGATATCACTCACTGTTTGAAATAACACAGGAGGCTGTCTTAGTATCTTGCAGTTGTCATTAACAATATCAATGTCCAGATAATATTCTAAACTGAATGTATGTTTATAATCCTCCAACTGCTCTTTAAGTTTAAAAGTAACATTTACACTATCCAGTAAAATTGTTCTAAACCTGGTCATGCATTCATTACTAATTTCAGTAATAATCCTGTTTGTCTTACCTTCTGAGTACTCCTATCCAAAAAGATCTGCTTCAAAATCCAACATTTGTTAGTAAAATTCTTAATTGTCAGATACAAGTCTGGATAGCCTATTCATTTATTTTTTGTTGATATTCCCCTTCAAATACAAGGGGCTGCAACTGTCAGCATGTAAGTAAATATTACTAGGTTCCAAAATGTTTACTACTAGCTTTACCTATGAATAAGCTACTATACAAAACATTGATTTCTGCTGATTATTAAGCTGAAAGCTATAAAGCTGGTGTGATACTATTCAAATAATCAATGAAAGTATGCAATTTGTATTCAACACCACGATTAATGAAAAAAATGTCATCAAAAAAGCAAACATAAATACCAGCATTATTGATAAAATAGATTTGTATATGTCCACAAACGATAGCCAGAGAGAGGCAACCAGTAGGCTCACAATAATCCAGTCTTGGTAGTAAAAAATATAAACGAGTCTTTATTATTGTGCACAGGTAAGCGCTTTCACTAATCGCTTCTTCAGACCTTAAAAGTTTTTCTCATTACTAACATTTACTTATATACTCATCATGTGATCACACTTAATTAACCAATTAACTTTTTAAAAACGATACTTTTTCAGCATTTCTGATGTTCCCTTCCCGTATTCTAGACATATATAGATCTATGACCTTAAATTTAAATGTATGTACATCAGAAATGCCACAGAAAGTAAAGAAATTAACTGGATTATTAGACTCAGAGCAGATAAAGGCAGAGGCCTTAATGAAAGGGCATCAATTAAACCTATACTTAGGAATAGAAGGGTCACTGTTAGGTGACATTAGCAAAAAATTTTTACTAAAAATTTTTTTTACTAAGATACTTGTTGATAAATGATTAAATTTTTGGTCAGTAATATATTCTTTATATGCTGAAAAAGTATCATAGGACTATAGTAGTACTTTAAATACCTTGGACTTTCACCTTTGTTTAGTCATATTATAAAAATTTATATCACTGTAGTTTTAGCATATAGAGGCTATGTATATATCCTCTGTACAGCTGTATATACTCTAACACACAATTCTAGGATATAGTTGCATTATCCGGGTATAACCAAAAATTGTAAATATATAGATTATACATGACTACAGATGTAAAAGGTAAGAATACTAACCATTAAAAAACTGAGATGGAATAGATTCCGACTCATAGTAATACAAGCTTAGTAAACCAAAAGTTATCATGAATATCTTATATATACTTGGAAATGTTAATAGAAGAAATTGTTTTGTAAATAAACCAAACAAATACTTGCAGAGTTATTAATATCTTATATCTACTATGTTTAATAAATTTGCAAGCAACAAGTAACAGAAGGAACAGCAGTTCAACATAAATCCAATAGTATAGGTCTCTACTAGCATAATAGTTAAGATAGAGATGTATCATAGTTAGATAGTATACAATTAGAAATGACACTGTTATGCCAATACCGAGGGCAAATTAGGTTAGCGAATAAGAATATTATACATGTATATCAGGATTCATAGACATAGATATTAGCTATGTAAAATGTGAACGATAGGCCCTAGAGTTTTTATGTTCACCGCCCTATTATTATTGTGAGCAATAGTTAATAGATGAAACCTAATATAGGAGTGATATAATAAAAAGACTTCCTAGTACCAAACAAAAAAGTACTTTAGTCAGATATCACATAAAGGTTATGGTAATTTTAGAATTAACATTTGAATGAGGCAGCAATCGACAGGCAACTAAATAAATATCAAGAATATTAGGCTGACAGCTATGCAGGTCATTGTTGTATGATGTAATTTAAATAAATGAAGCACTAGGCACTCAGGTTCGCTTATGTAAACAATGATATGAATAAAGATAGACAGTTTTTGCAGGTTCTTGAGGTGCAGTGCAATTTAATGAATAAAATATTAACAGCCTACAAACTAATAGTAAGAAGCTAGTATTATGTAAGACAATTTAACATGATGAGCGCAAGTTGTTTTAAGTTCAATCCAGCTTAGAAATGTATTTATACATATTTTAAAAAATACTAATAATCTGGATGTGTTTTTATAAAGTTAATAGGACATATCAGCTGTGAGGTTAGAATTAGTTAGGGCTCGGTTATGAAAACAAATACATGAACACAAGTTAGATAATTTTCACAGGTTTCAAAGTGTTGTGTAATATAACAAATGAAATGTCAAGTGTCTAAATAGTAGTAGTGAGAGGCTGGTATTTAGTTAGATAAGTAACTTGATGAGCGCAAGTAATTTTTGAGTAGTAATTTAGCTAGTAATGCTGTCATATATATATATATATATATATATATATATATATATATATATATATTAAGACTAACCATTAGGATGTGTTTTTAAAAAGTTAATTGGTTAATTGTGATCACATGATGAGTATATAAGTAAATGTTAGTACTGAGAAAAACTTTTAAGGTATGAAGAAGCGATTAGTGAAAGCGCTTACCTGTGCACGATAATAAAGACTCATATATATTTTTTACTAACAAGACTGGATTATTGTGAGCCTACTGGTTGCCTCTCTCTGGCTATCATTTGTGGATTTATTTTATTTTACTTTCAAGACAGCAGAGAGGCATTGGCTTTCGTGGGTGTGTTTGTCGTAATTGCTTTGTAGATTTGTATATGTATTTCATTTCTCAACAGTCCAACATTAAGTTTGCAGAATATTTGGCAAACACTGCTCCTATTGCTACAACCTTTATTTATTTGTAATAGTTTTCATTGGGATTAAAAAATGTTATTAGACAGAATTAAGTTAAGCTATGCAACAATTCTGCATTCATAATAGTCTAATAATCAGGCTCTCTATGATACATTTGTAAACCTTCATCTTATATAATTACCATATACAGGCCATTGACATTCCTGTCACTAACAAAATCTGCTCTCATAACTACACTGATCTGACAAGGTCCAAAAATGCCACAAGTCTTTCATGCAGGATTTAGAATTCAAGACAGTTTAGGATAAACAAAAATCAGACACTAATGATAAGGGCTTTATTTAGGGCCTATAGAGAACATGGTGGAACTATTAAAGATTTATGAATGTCTTGTATCCCAAAAAGGCAGTAATAACTGGCTTGCCTTTTAATAAAAATATATATGCATAACTGCATAGTGATACTACCACCTAAAACCCACTCAAGTAATTCCTCATCAGTCTGTCTGCCTGTATGTCCTGTTAGTATCAAATAAAGTTACCTTTTCTTATTTCATGGTATCACCAAGCAGGCCTTTAACTCTACCTGGAAGTGACAATTAGTATTACCCCTCCCCAGTTACCTACCCTCATCACACTAATATTTTGATTATGACTCAAATTAAACAAGGAATTTTTCTCTACGGATGTAATTTTATAATATTTATTCTTATGAGGTCTGATGAATAACTGTCTAATGTACTTTTCAATTGCCATATCAATTGAATTAAGTCGTTGCTGATGTGGAGGTTAAAGTTCTCCTGTTTTTGAAAGGATTCACAGACGCTGTCACTGAGGGAAATTAGCTTAAATAAAAAAAACATGGAAATTTAGTTTCCTCTAGTACTATAATCACTGTATTAAACTGGTTAATACCTTTATATGGAGAAAATAAAGCTAAACACTGCTTTGCCAACAATCTTAACAAAATACCATGAAATGAGACAGAAGATGGTCTATATCGTTTCAGCTATAAAGAGTTCTCAATGTAAGAGTCCTTATATTATTGCAACTACCATTACCCAAATAATTCTGCAAACTGATTTTTTTAAATTGGCACATTCTACCAAAAGCCCTTCTGGGATGCACAAGCCAGTGCATTTCTTTGTGCCAGTCCCAAGACCGGATAAATGGGGAGGGTTGCATCAGGAAGGGCATCCGGCGTAAAACCTCTGCCAAATTACTTATGCAGAGAACATTTCATATTTCCATACCAGATCGGTCGAGGCCCGGGTTAACAATGACCGTCACCAGTACTGTTAGCCAACAGGGTGCTGGCGGAAATTGGGCTACTGTTGGCCGAAGGAGAAGAGGAGGGGGAAGGCAGGAAGAGAGGAGGAAGGTTAGGAGTGTAGTAGTGAAGGTAGGAACTTTAAATGTTGGCAGTATGACTGGTATAGGGAGAGAGCTAGCTGATATGATGGAGAGAAGGAAGGTTGATATATTGTGCGTGCAAGAGACCAGATGGAAGGGAAGTAGGGCCAGGTGTATAGGAGGTGGATTCAAATTGTTCTATCATGGTGTGGATGGCAGGAGAAATGGGGAAGGGGTTATTCTGAAGGAACAGTATGCCAAGAGTGTTTTGGAGGTGAAGAGACTGTCTAATAGAGTGATGTTTATGAAGCTTGAAATTGATGGTGTAATGATGAATGTTGTTAGTGCATATGCTCCACAAGTTGGGTGTGTGATGGATGAGAAAGAAAAATTTTGGAGTGAGTTGGATGAAGTGGTGGTGAGTGTACCCAAGGGTGAGAGACTAGTCATTGAAGCGGACCTCAATGAGCATGTTGGTGAAGTGAACAGAGGGGATGAGGAAGTGTTGGGTAGGTATGGTGTTAAGGAGAGGAATACAGAAGGTCAGATGATTGTGGATTTTTTGAAAAGGATGGACATGGCTGTGCTGAATACGTATTTTAAGAAGAGGGAGGAGCATAGGGTGACGTACAAGAGTGGAGGAAGATGCACACAGGTGGATTATATCCTATGTAGGAGGGCCAGCCTGTAGCAGATTGGAGACTGTAAAGTGGTGACAGGGGAAAGTGTAGTTAAGCAGCATAGAATGGTGGTCTGTAGGATGACATTGGTGATCAAGAAGAGGAGGAGTGTGAAAGCAGTGCCAAGGATTAAATGGTGGAAGTTAAAAAAGGGTGCTTGTGAGGTGGTGTTCAGGGAAGAGTTAAGACAGGCACTGGGAGGCAGTGAAGAGTTACCGAATAGCTGGGTAACTACAGCAGAGCTAGTAAGGGAGACTGCTAGAAAGGTGCTTGGTGTGACATCTGGACAGAGGAAGGAGGACAAGGAGACCTGGTGTTGGAATGAGGAAGTACAGGAGAGTATACAGAGGAAGAGGCTGGCGAAGAAGAAGTGGGATTGTCAAAGAGATGAAAAAAGTAGACATGAGTATAAGGAGATGAGACGCATGGCAAAGAGAGAGGTGGCGAAGGCTAAGGATAAGGCATATGGAGAGTTGTATGAGAGATTGGGCACTAAAGAGGGAGAAAAGGACCTGTACCGATTGGCTAGACAGAAGGACAGAGCTGGGAAAGATGTTCAGAAGGTAAGGGTGATAAAGGATAGTGAGGGAAACGTACTCACAAGTGAGGAGAGTGTGTTGAGTAGATGGAATGAGTACTTTAAAGGGCTGATGAATGAAGAGAATGAGAGAGAGTGAAGGTTGGATGATGTGGGGATAGTGAATCAGGAAGTGAAACAGATTAGCAAGGAGGAAGTAAGGACAGCTATGAAGAGGATGAAGAATGGAAAGGCTGTTGGCTCAGATGACATACCAGTGGAAGCATGGAGGTAATTAGGTGAAATGGCAGTGAAATTTTTAACCAGATTGTTTAATGAAATTTTGGAAAGACAGAGGATGCCTGAGGAGTGAAGAAAAAGTGTTTTGGTACCTATCTTTAAGAATAAGGGTGATGTGCAGAGCTGCAGTAACTACAGAGGGATACAACTGATCAGTCACAGCTTAAAGTTATGGGAAAGAGTAGTGGAAGCTAGGTTAAGAAGGGATGTGATGATTAGTGATCAGCAGTATGGCTTCATGCCAGGAAAGAGCATTACAGATGCAATATTTGCTCTGAGAGTGTTGTTGGAGAAATACAGAGAAGGTCAGAAGGAGTTTCATTGTGTCTTTGTGGACTTAGAGAAAGCATATGACAGGGTGCCTAGAGAGGAGTTGTGGTATTGTATGAGGAAGTCGGGAGTGGCAGAGAAGTATGTAAGAGCGGTACAGGATATGTACGAGGGTAGTGTGACATTGGTGAGGACTGCGGTGGGAGTGACCGATACATTTAAGGTGGAGGTGGGATTACATCAAGGATCAGCTCTGAGCCCTTTTTTATTTGCAGTGGTGATGGACATGTTGACAGATGAGATCAGACAGGAGGCCCCGTGGACTATGATGTTTACAGATGACATTGTGATATGTAGTGAGAGCATGGACCAGGTTGAGGGGACCCTGGAGAGGTGGAGATATGCTTTAGAGAGGAGAGGAATGAAGGTCAACAGGGCTAAGACAGACTATATGTGTGTAAATGAGAGGAAGGGTAGAGGAATGGTGAGGATGCAGGGAGTAGAGTTGGTAAAGGTGGATGAGTTTAAGTACTTGGGATCAACGGTTCAGAGTAATGGTGAGTGTAAATAAATTTACTGCGAATACACCTATAAGTGACCAATTTTGTAGTAATCCAATACTGCAGCCAAACGAACAACCGACCAAAGTAAAATAAAATACTTATTTTTATTCTACAAATACGAAAAAACAAACAAAAAGTTTGAACAGAGTTTAGCGCTTTCACCCAACATCACAGGGTTTCCTCAGAACTCACAAAACAATTAAGCTCAGACTCTTAAATGTCTTTTTTGGTGCCAACACAATTTGAAATATTTAAAGTGACACCACTGTGCTACCACTCTAAACATGGCATTAGTAATACAAGTAATCATGAGGAATATAAATAAAAATATATAGTGAAAAATATATACAGTAAAAATACGATAAAAATACAGTAAAAATATGAGTGAAAATATGAGTGGTCTGAAACCTACATCTCTACAGCTGCCACTAGTACAATACATACTACTTCATATGTGAAATGTTATGCTATAAATGAAAATGAAATATTGACAAGGTAGTCATGTTACTTCCTATAAATACTTGTAAATAATTACTTCAAAATACTATTCTAACTCTATCTACTATTCTATAAAAACAAAATATATAAAACTTAATTGACAATGGTAAATACATTTGTTAACAAAAAGAAATATAGAAAATGAAAACAAAAATATTGTTGCGTCAATGCACTGTATATGTACATACTCAAAAATTGAATAAAAATATAAAAATATGAAATGTTACATTTAAAAATATATTTGAATATAATAATCTAATATTACTAAGTAGGTTTTGTCACCATGTTAAAAAAAATGTTAAAAATCTTATTAAATAATGTAAATAAAATCTATGTAAAATCTGTTTAAAATCTATGTGAAATCTATATAAAATCTACACTTCCTGTAAAAGCTGTGATACTAAATAATTAATATATTAAAACTGATTAATTTATATATTAATACTACTATTTGTTATTTGTGGGATGTAATAGGGGTTTGATCGATATATGGTCATTTAAACCTGGGGGGGGGGTGGCATCTAAATAAATTTGCCATCATATCTGTCTATAGCTTAACAGACCTTTAATATCTCCTCCCTTGGGGCTAGGTTTTAATACTTCTAAAATGATGAATTTAAAATAATGGTCCTCTCCTTCATAAAAAATGTGCTTATATAATGCATTGTTTATGTCTTTGGTTTTAATACTATAGGTGTGGTTGTAAATTCTTTTTCTAAAATGCCTCTCGGTCTTGCCAACGTAAAAACTGGAGCATTTTTGACATATGCTTAAATAAATTACCAATTTACTGTTACAATTTCCTAACTTACTATAAACACAACTTTTTAATTCATTGTTTAAATTAATTATAAGTTCATTAGACATGTATTTACATTGGTTACATGTGCCACATTTTAAACTTCTGTTTGTCACATTATTTCTGTCCGTCTTTACTTCTCTCTTGTATTCCACAATTTTCTTAATATTGCTCCCCATTTTAAAGATAAAATTGGGTTTCGTACCTATTACTTTTGTGGCTTGAGCATCATTGAATACTAGGTGCCATGAGTCACTTATAATTTGTTTAATAAAACTGGCTGCCGTATTATACTGAATCACGCATGATTTTTTGTACTTATTACTAGAAATCAAATCTGTTTTCCCCATTGTTAAATCTGTGTCTGTTACTTGTCCTCCAGAGTTATTACCTAGCAAAGGTTGATATCTAGTGCCCCTGAATTCCAATATATATTTGATAGTGGAATCCATCATATTGATGGGGTATCCTCTTTGTGAAAACAATGTTTTTATGTACTCTAACTCTATTCTTAGATCTTCGTCATTTGAAGTCATACGTGCTGAGCGAATGCATTGACCCTTAAAAATATTGTTTTTTAATTTCTCAGGATGGCAGCTTGTGTAATGAAGATAACAATTGGAAAATGTATCCTTTCTGTAAATAGACGAAGATACTTGTTGTGTCTCATATATGATTAAAGTGTCTAAATAAGGTACGCCAATGTTGTTGTAAGAGTATGTGAATTTTAAATAATCACTATTTGAGTTTAAAAAATGAATAAATGTCTCTAATAATATCTCATCTGCTCCCCATAAAATATAGATATCATCTAAAAACCTTGAGTAATATTTGACGTGTTTATAAAATTCACTTGTAAATAAGATATTGTCTTCCCAATTAAGCATTACCAGATTAGCGTATATTGGGGCACATGCAGCGCCCATATCAACACCTCTAATCTGTATAATATAAACAAATTGAAAAGGGACAGTGCACATTATAATTCAAATAAAGCCTACATATGGCCAAGCAATGAAGGTAGAAGAAATGACAACCAACATATGTATTACAACACATAATTAAGGGATGGGAATAGAGAATTTGAGCAAGGGGGAAACAATACAGTGTATAAATATAACAAAAGATACATAAACAGAAAGGATTTTCAGAGAGGAGGGAAACAATCGATACAACCATATCAAAATGGCAACCAGGGTTATGTAAGAGACACAAGAAATTAATGGAATTGAATATTAACCAAGACTTGGTGTCAAGTAAGGATTACAGTAACAAGAATAAAGACATCAAAGTTGAAGGCAACATACATACATTTGATAATTTTAACATTTTTAACTACACAGATTGTGACATCAAAAAGGAACATTTCAACCTCTTCAGTAAAGGAATGAAATTTATACCTAACCCTAGATTCAACCTAGTACATAATATTATAGATTTTAAAAAAATATATCAGAAAAATCAATTTAGACTTGTTTTTTAATAACACACAGACTAATGAGAACAAAACAAGATCACAAGATGATAATCAAACTTCTGTTTTAAAAAAAGTGAGTGTATTCATTCCACCTTTTCATCCGAAAGTTGATTTATATGAAAAAATCACATTGAGGAAAATTTATCATGAACATAAGAATTTGAAGGAAATGACCAAACATAGTAATTTGACTACAGAAGACATCAATTTATTAAATATAATTATGAATGACAAGAATATAAGAGTGATGAAGCCTGACAAAGGGGGTGGTATAGTTTTATATGACAATTTTCAGTATATTATGAAAATGTATGACATCTTACATCATTCTGGTAATTACATTTCTATTTCAATCAATGAGCTCAATATAGCTCATCGTAGAATAGACTCATATATAAAAGAATATTATATAGAAGCAAGGATTACTAGAGATGAATACGATTTTTTGAGGGTGGAATTTCCACAATTGGCTACATTTGTAGGTATCCCTAAGATACACAAAGACATCTCTGACCCCCCTTTTAGACCGATCGTGTCAGGCAGTAATTCCAAAACTTTCCCAATAGGGAGATATATTAATTCAAAATTGAAATTTATTTATGATAATGTGCCTCATATGGTCAAAGATTCATGGATATTTTTAATGAACTTTCCAAAAAATATAAATTTAGACAATGTAATATTTTTAACTATAGACGTGATAGATTTGTTTTCCTGTATCCCGAAGGATGAAGGACTCGAAGCTTTTAGTAATAGTATAAGGAAACATACTGGTATAGAATGGAACAAAATATGTTTATTACAGGAAATGATGTCCATAGTTCTTGATAAAAACTACATATATTTTGAAGGAGAACTCTTTAAACAGATTAGAGGTGTTGCTATGGGCACTGCATGTGCCCCAATATATGCTAATCTGGTAATGCTTAATTGGGAAGACAATATCTTATTTACAAGTGAATTTTATAAACACGTCAAATATTACTCAAGGTTTTTAGATGATATCTATATTTTATGGGGAGCAGATGAGATATTATTAGAGACATTTATTCATTTTTTAAACTCAAGTAGTGATTATTTAAAATTCACATACTCTTACAACAACATTGACGTACCTTATTTAGACACTTTAATCAAATATGAGATACAACAAGTATCTTCGTCTATTTACAGAAAGGATACATTTTCCAATAGTTATCTTCATTACACTAGCTGCCATCCTGAGAAATTAAAAAACAATATTTTTAAGGGTCAATGCATTTGCTCAGCACGTATGACTTCAAATGACGAAGATCTAAGAATAGAGTTAGAGTACATAAAAAAATTGTTTTCACAAAGAGGATACCCCAGCAATATGATGGATTCCACTATCAAATATATTTTGGAATTCAGGGGCACTCGATATCAACCTTTGCTAGGTAATAACTCTGGAGGACAAGTAACAGACACAGATTTAACAATGGGGAAAACAGATTTGATTTCTAGTAATAAGCACAAAAAAATCATGAGTGATTCAGTATAATACGGCAGCCAGTTTTATTAAACAAATTATAAGTGACTCATGGCACCTAGTATTCAATGATGCTCAAACCACAAAAGTAATAGGTACGAAACCCAATTTTATCTTTAAAATGGGGAGCAATATTAAGAAAATTGTGGAATACCAAACAGAAGTTTAAAATGTGGCACATGTAACCAATGTAAATACATGTCTGATGAACTTATAATTAATTTAAACAATGAATTAAAAAGTTGTGTTTATAGTAAGTTAGGAAATTGTAACAGTAAATTGGTAATTTATTTAAGCATATGTCAAAAATGCTCCAGTTTTTACGTTGGCAAGACCGAGAGGCATTTTAGAAAAAGAATTTACAACCACACCTATAGTATTAAAACCAAAGACATAAACAATGCATTATATAAGCACATTTTTTATGAAGGAGAGGACCATTATTTTAAATTCATCATTTTAGAAGTATTAAAACCTAGCCCCAAGGGAGGAGATATTAAAAGTCTGTTAAGCTATAGAGAGATATGGTGGCAAATTTATTTAGATGCCACCCCCCCCCCTCAGGTTTAAATGACCATATATCGATCAAACCCCTATTACATCCCAAAAATAACAAACAGTAGTATTAATATATAAATTAATCACTTTTAATATATTAATTATTTAGTATCACAGCCTTTACAGGAAGTGTAGATTTTATATAGATTTCACATAGATTTTAAATAGATTTTACATAGATTTTATTTACATTATTTAATAAGATTTTTAACATTTTTTTTTAACATGGTGACAAAACCTACTTAGTAATATTAGATTATTATATTCACATATATTTTTAAATGTAACATTTCATATTTTTATATTTTTATTCAATTTTTGAGTATGTACACATACAGTGCATTGACGTAACAATATTTTTGTTTTCATTTTCTATACTTCTTTTTGTTAACAAATGTATTTACCATTGTCAATCAAGTTTTATATATTTTGTTTTTATAGAATAGTAGATAGATTTAGAATAGTATTTTGAAGTAATTATTTACAAGTATTTATAGGAAGTAACATGACTACCTTGTCAATATTTAATTTTCATTTATAGCATAACATTTCACATATGAAGTAGTATGTATTGTACTAGTGGCAGCTGTAGAGATGTAGGTTTCAGACCACTCGTATTTTCACTCATATTTTTACTGTATTTTTATTGTATTTTTACTGTATATATTTTTCACTATATATTTTTATTTATATTCCTCATGATTACTTGTATTACTAATGTCATGTTTAGAGTGGTAACACAGTGGTGTCACTTTAAATATTTGAAATTGTGCTGGCGCCAAAAAAGACATTTAAGAGTCTGAGCTTAATTGTTTTGTGAGTTGTGAGGAAACCCTGTGATGTTGGGTGAAAGTGCTAAACTCTGTTCAAACTTTTTGTTTGTTTTTTTGTATTTGTAGAATAAAAATAAGTATTTTATTTTTCTTTGGTCGGTGGTTCGTTTGGCTACAGTATTGGATTACTACAAAATTGGGAACTTATAGGTGTATTCGCAGTAAATTTATTTACATAGTTACTTCATTCGTGGATTTTACAAGTAATGGTGAGTGTGGAAGAGAGGTGAAGAAGAGGATACAGGCAGGCTGGAATGGGTGGAGAAGAGTGTCAGGAGTGATTTATGACAGACGGGTACCAGTAAGAGTGAAAGGGAAGGTTTACAAGAGAGTAGTTAGACCAGCTATGTTATATGGGTTGGAGACAGTGCCATTGATGAAAAGGCAGGAATCAGAGCTGGATGTGGCAGAGTTAAAGATGTTAGGATTTGCATTGGGTGTGACTAGGATGGACAGGATTAGGAATCAGTATATTAGAGGGTCAGCTCAGGTTGGACAGTTTGGAGACAAAGCAAGAGAGGCGAGATTGTGTTGGTTTGGACATGTGCTAAGGAGGGATACTGGGTATATTGGGAAAAGGATGCTAAGGATGGAGCTGCCAGGTAAGAGGAAAAGAGGAAGGCCTATGATAAGGTTTATGGATATGGTGAGAGAGGAGATGCAAGTGGTTGGTGTGAAAGAGCATGATGCAGAGGACAGGAAGAAATGGAAACAGATGATCCGCTGTGGTGACCCCTAACTGGAACAGCCGAAAGAAGATGATGATGACCAAAAGCCCTTCTCTGGCATTGCTTAGTCTAAATATCAAGTTCATATTCAAGCTCAGTTTTATTGAAGTGCTTCAGTACAGAGTACTACTTATTAAATTAGAATGCAAACAAGTAAACAACCAATATATTAAAAGGCAGAACATAACAATAGATACAGTAAAGATATACATTCCATAGCTGGTGTTTATCTCTGAAGTGACTCACACTGTTTGTGTACAATTAGTACAGTTAGAAATTGCACTGGCAATGACTTTCTGTGGAGAACAGCATTCGACTTTTAGCCTCTTACTGTTTTTTCCTGCGGGCAACTGAAGCTCAGGGAACTTGTCCTTGACCAACTGTAGAGGAGCCGCATATTCTGACTGCAAATGAATATTAAAGAATAATATAAGCCAGAGCTGTGTGTGTTTGTTTACCACCCCTGTACAGCATGATAATGCTTCTTCTTGAATGGGGAGGCTCAAGATATAATGTTGTTATCGAAGTGATGCTCTTTATGCTTTAAAGGAGGATTTCTGGCACAGTATTTTCAAACTAGCATTGTGTTACTTTGATTTTATATTTTATTTTATATTGTTATTCTTTCTAATAGTTATCCTGCGCATTTTGCAAGATTAACTAAACTAACCAAACCTTTGTTTCCATAGGCAGCAGAACTCTTAAGAGACCCATCGCTTGGAGCACAGTTCAGAATTCATCTGGTCAGCATGATTACATTAACTGAAATGGAGGTACAGCTTTAAACAAATCACTTAAATTTAGCATGAAAGGAATGCAAGTCAAAGTCATTTGCAATAAAAGAATAGTAGTAATAAAATAATAATAATAATAATAATAATAATAATAATAATAATAATAATAACAATAATTATGAGCAGTATATAAAAATATATGCAATGCTAGAAAATCATGCATGCATAAGGACATTCAGCAGTGGCATCAGGAACAAATGTCCCTATTAACTGAAAAATTAATATTGCTTGCACTGATACAAGCATACATATGTGCACACATATAACTATACATGCACGTGCACTTACACTGTAATAGTTTTATTTTGGAAACTTGAAGAAAGTAAAAAAGATATCTATTTAGTTGATCTGTTAGTTTAACATTATATTTTCTTCTCAGTCCTACCATTCATGCTTCATAATTGCTGTAGTTTTACTGTCATAAAGCAATATCAGAACCATTATTTTTGGGGACTAGATGGAATACAATTCTTTTTGTTGCTTTTATATCATTTACTTAAAGAACAACTACATTCCACCACAACATTTCCTTAGCCATACCTTACTATCGTTTCACCTTTCAAAATGTTCCATAGAGTTTAGAGTTCCTCATATAAATAAAACATGCCTTGGCCATTTTTTGCCTTTACGAAACAGTTCTGTGCTATACCAGCTAGTCATAGCATACCATGTTGGGTTTGCATGAAGTTTCATATTATATTATTTATAAATTAAATTTATTAGCCTCTACATATTACTGGCATTTTCACTTCAAACAATTCGGCACAGGAAAATCCCATAAAACTAAGGGTTATTAGCCCTGCCTTTTTTCCTTCTCAGCGGGGGTATCAAAATAAGTCTTTAGTGGGTGAAATGGCATGTATTTTGTTGCTGTAGCACAGATACAAATGGCATATATTTTGTTGCTGTAGCACAGATACAAATGGCATATATTTTGTTGCTGTAGCACAGATACGAATGGCATATATTTTGTTGCTGTAGCACAGATACGAATGGCATATATTTTGTTGCTGTAGCACAGATACAAATGGCATATATTTTGTTGCTGTAGCACAGATACGAATGGCATATATTTTGTTGCTGTAGCACAGATACAAATGGCATATATTTTGTTGCTGTAGCACAGATACAAATGGCATATATTTTGTTGCTGTAGCACAGATACGAATGGCATATATTTTGTTGCTGTAGCACATATACAAATGGCATATATTTTGTTGCTGTAGCACAGATACGAATGGCATATATTTTGTTGCTGTAGCACAGATACAAATGGCATATATTTTGTTGCTGTAGCACAGATACAGACCAGCTCTTTTAATAATTTCTGTCAAGTCATAGCTCAGCGGGAAACTCAGTCACTAGTTAACAGGAAACATGATTCCTCTGCATGACAGAGTGAGTGAATGGGTGTAATCCGTATAACTAATAAATTCTTAGCCTGTCAGTATCAATCAATTTAACCACTATTTGCAGATGAAAGGAGTGAAAGAGCCCATTGCAGTATATCTAGAAGATGGCAAGGCTCTTGCATTAAACAGTCAATAAAAAAACTATTGATATTCACTGCAGAGTCACTCAACATAAGCATTAATTCTAATAGCTCCTCATCTATCTGAATGGGACAAAACAGAATTAAGAAAAGAGAGCTTGCGAAAATATGTCATCTTTTGGAGGTAAAGAATGCATTGTGTAAAGAGGGGCTCTTGTAGAAAAACAAAGAACAAAAATGCTATTTTGTCTACTTTTGCTTTAGAATACATTAAAAATGAATATCTGCTTAGTTCCTCTTCAGGTTCTTACTATAGATATTATTAAAATAATAAGTGAAGAAGTATTCTTGCAAATCTGAAAAAAAGGCTAATAACTCAGCAACTTTGTTTTTTTTTTTTTTTTTTTTGCTTTGGTGCCTTTTGGCTACACCATTTCAGCTGTAGTGCTCCGCTGGAATAAACTGCCAAGTTCTCTTGAAAGATGTCATTCTTTGTATGTCATTCTTTATTAGAGTACAAGGATTGTTGCAAAAATGGTTAACGTTTTCTTGTCACAGAATGTTATTTTATAAATGCTATTACTGGAACATGAGGATAACACATCTATTTTGAAACAGTAAAGAAGTAGAGTTCTGGCACCAAACATAAAAAAAGCCAAATCTAATAATAAGAAGTTATGTACTCACCATAACGTTCCATCTGACTAGACAACTTCATTTGTCTGCAACCGTTGGGTCTTGGATCCGATCTCGGATCCGAGCCGGCAACTTATACATAGCCTTAAGATTCGAGCTCCTAGCTCCTCCCCTTACCCATAATCCCCTGCCAACCCTGACTGACCTCAGATCAAGTTTGCCCTATATAAGCAGCTAAAGCTACATTACGTCCCGAAGGGGACTAAGGGCAAAGGACATACAGAGACTAATTTCTGCAGGCCAGGGGGAAGGAGGGGGGGATGGTTGCAAACAAATGAAGTTACCTACTCAGATGGAATGTTATGGTGAGTACATAACTTCTTAATCTGAAGTATGTACTTCATTTGTCAGCAACCGTTGGGACAGAGTCCCCAGCTACCTGAATCTTGGGCGGCCATCATGGAAGGATGTTCCAAAGCACTGCGGAGCCAAAGGATGCTCTCCCTCTGGAAATAATGTCCAGCTTATAATGGTTGATAAAGGTATGAAATGAGTCCCAAGTGGCTGCAGAACAAATATCATCTAGAGAGACTCTAGACCTAAAGGCAGCAGAGGTAGATATAGAGCGAGTAGAATGCGCCCGGACTCCCTGAGGTGCGGGCCTCCCAGAACTTTCATAGGCCAAAGGAATACACTGTGAGATCCATCGTGACAGAGTGGTCTTAGAAAAAGATTTACTTAGGTTAAATTTGGTAAAGGAGATGAACAACTGGTCAGGTTGTCTATGACCAGCAGTCCTATGAATGTAGAAGCACAGCTGTCTATGCATATCTAACGAATGAAGCTTGTATTCTCCTTTATTCTGATACTTAGGGAAGAAGACTGGCAGGTTAATGGACTGATTGATATTAGCCTCTGAAGCCACCTTAGGGAGAAAGGAGGGATTGGTCCTGAGGTACACTCTATCCTGGTGAAAGACCAAGTACGGGGGTTTTACACAAAGGGCCTGAAGCTCGGAAACTCTTTTCGCTGAAGTAACCGCAACCAGGAATGCTGTTTTCCAGGAGAGGTACTTAAGATCGACTGAAGCAGCAGGTTCAAAAGGGGGAGCTGTCAAGGCCTGTAGAACTAAAGATAAATCCCAAGGGGGTACAACTTCCTTGACAGGAGGTCTGAGCAGGAAAGTACCCTTGAGGAAGGTTTTGCACAACTTTGCTGTAATCAAAGGGTCTGACTCATGCCCCACATGGTAATGAGAAATAGCTGCTAGTTGAACCTTGACCGTAGAGCAGCTAGCCCCCTGATGAAACAGGCTTGTAAGGAACTCTAGCACAGACGGCAATGGGGCTGTGAAGGGGTTTAAGTTATGATGTCCTGCCCAGATGGAGAAGCGCTTCCACTTACTACGATAGACTTTCCTAGTGGAGGGTTTATGTGCTGCTACTAGGATGGCTTTAACTGGGGAACAGATACCAGGAGTCCTGACTAGGAGTGGAACTGGAGCAACCAAGCTGTCAGCTTGAGGTTGTCCAGGTTAGGGGTCGGGAGACCTAGGGGGTGAGATATTAGATCTGGAAGGGGATCCAGAATCCAGGGAGGATTTACCAGATGAGACCACAGGTAAGGGAACCACGTTTGACGAGGCCAGAATGGGGCAATGAGGATCATTCTGCTCCCCAACCGACTGGCTTTCTGTATGAGTTTCAGCACTGGGGTAGAGGAGGGTAGGCATAAAGTAGACCGGGGGGCCAAGCATGCATCAGAGCGTCTCTCAGGGATTCCCCGAAGGGGGGAATTAGAGCGAAGAAGCTGTTGCATTTCATATTTGAGGGAGAGGTGAAGAGATCGCAACAGGGTTGCCCCCATACAGCAAAAATCCACTTTGCTACCTGGAGATTGAGAGACCACTCGTACGGGGAAAGGATAGCGAGGCTGAGTCTGTCCACCAGAATGTTGGACCATCCCGGAATGTGCGTTGCAACAAGAAAGCGGTTGGTAGAGATCGCCCATTCCCACACTCTCATGGCCTCTCGACAGAGAGGATAGGACCTGGATCCCCCCTGTTTGTTGATGTACCAGACCACTGACATGTTGTCCATCTGTATCACAATAGTTCCTACAGGAAGAAGGTTCTGCAGTGCTTGCAACGCCAACAGCACCGCCCTCATCTTCAGGAAATTGATATGCAAAGAGGTCTCTGTGTCGTTCCACGTGCCTTGGACTGTCTTGCCTGAGCAATGCCCCCCCACCCTAGGAGAGAGGCATCAGTGGTCACCGTGGTCAGGGGAGGGGATGTGGAGAAGGGGATGTCCCGTATGGAGGTCCAGAGATTGGAGCCACCATAAAAGAGCCCTCCTGCACTCCCTGCTGATGGAAATAGGGTGGTTTAGGGAGTAATGCTGAAAGGACCATTGGTCTTGGAGGGTCCATTGCAGAACCCTCATATTCAGGCGAGCCAATGGTAAGAGAGTGATTGCCGCCACCATGGAGCCTAGAGCCCTCAGTACCAATTCCGCTGGTGGAGCTTTTGACTGGAGGATGGCCCGCACATGAAGCCTCAGATTTTGAAGTCGTTCCATCGTCAGGAATGCTAGAAGGTTTCTTGTATCCAATTTGGCCCCTATAAACTCTGTCACCTGAGTCGGAGCAAGAGAGGATTTGTTCATATTGATCATGATGCCCAGCTGGGGAGCAAGCCGGAGGAAGTAGTCCCTGGCTGAGCAGAGTAGATGCCTTGTCGAGGAGGTCAGGAGCCAGTCGTCCAGGTACGGAAAGACCTGCATTCCCTGGAGTCTCAGGTGGGCCGCTATCACTGCTAATACTTTGGTAAACACCCTGTGGGGCTGTGGTGAGACCAAAGGGAAGGACCCTGAACTGGTAGTGACTGGGTCCCAGCCAGAAGCGGAGGAACCTCCTGGATTGTCTGTCCATTAGGATGTGGTAGTACGCATCCTTGAGGTCTATTGAGCACATCCAGTCATTCTCCCGCAATAGGGGGAGGATGGATTGAAGAGTGACCATCCAGAATTTCTCTTTGGTTACTGACCGGTTCAAACAGGAGAGGTCGAGGATGGGCCTTAGGTCCCCGTGTTTTTTGGCACCAGAAAGAACCTGGAGTAAAAACCCAATCCAAACTGGTCTGGGGGAACGGGTTGGATGGCTCTTTTTTCTAGTAGCTGCTGGATCTCTGCAGCTGCTACCTCCCTCTGATCGGGTGGTACATCAGGGAGGTTTCTGACTTTGGGGACATGGAACAGGGGAATTTGGTAACCTCTGGATATGATACAAAGCACCCAGCGATCTGATGTGATGGACTCCCAAGCTGCCAGGTGCCTCGAGAAATGCCCCCTGACTGCCTCCAGAGTGGAGCAGTCGGGCAACCCCTCAGGGTTGCTGCGTGGGTTGATCAGAGAAGGTTTCTCTGGACCCAAAATTCTTCGGGCCCCCTCTGCCTCTAGGGCGGCATCCTCCCTGTCCTCCTCTGCCACGGAAAGACTGGTTGTCCTGAGCAGGGTGGGAATGTTGCGATTTCTGGAACCACATCTTTTTCTGTCCCTTTTGGTTCTTGGAGAAGGACCTCTGGGGAGCAGAAAAGCGGACTCTGATGGCAGACAACGTCTTCCCGTCCTTTTCGCTCTGGACTAAAGTCTCACGAATGGGCAGAACCATCAAAAGGGGAATTCGCAAATGATGCCTTGAAGGGTTCCGCGAAGTCACAATGACGGAGCCAGGCCTGGCGTCTCATGACTAGGCCTGCTCCGCTGGCTCTAGCGGCTCCATCTGTGGCATGGGACAAAAGCCGCATAGAGGTATTCGATATAGATCTTAGAGTGGCCATTCGAGTGGAGTACAATTGTTTGTCCTCCACCGACATGGACTCCGGGGGGGAAGCAGCGTACTCTTTGATAAGGTCTCGCTGCATCCTAATAATGTGTGCCATATAGTTCAGGGACCTTACTGAGAAGGTCGCTGAACTAAAAACCCGCTTCCCCAGGTGATCCATCGAGCGGGACTCTTTGCTCGGTGGATGGACCGAGGGGCTCTCCTGAGCTAATTCCCTCTTGGTGGCTGCCGCCACCAACATGGCATCTACGTGGGCACCCTTGCTCCAGTGGGGTCTCTCTGAGGGGGGCTCAAAATTTTGTCGGGGCACTTGGGTGCTGGCTCCACAGTGTCCGGCTTCTTCCACGCCCTGGTGGTAATAAGGTCCACCAGGGGGTCGGCCAGAGGGGACACTCAAGAGGTAGATGGGCCTGCTTCAAATGCCTCCAGGAACATGGACTCGTCGGAGGAGGCCTTGGGGGTAGACCACCCCCCTAATCCTGAGCATTTCCATGATGTCTCCGAAGGAGACATCCTTGGGGGGGTGACCTTGGGGAGCCTTCCCCTTCATCCAAGTCCGTATCTTCTGTTAAGAACTCGGGGGAGTCCACATGCCTCCTTTTACACTTCCGCTTATGAGGAACTTCCTTGGGGGGGGCTGTCCGAGGAGGTCTCACCAGCAATGTCTCTTTCCAGGGGAACGACCTGAGACATTGAAGCAGGCTGTCCCTGTTGCCAGGTGATGGAAGCCTGACTCAGCCGAGAGGGAGTGCAGGATGGAGCCGAAGCAAGGGCCGGGGGTCCGGATGCGCTCAACAGTGCCCTCTCCACCGCATCGAAGGCCAAGGGGGAGTCGCTCTCTCTGGGATCCGAGAGCCAACTCCCACTCGGATCCGATGGTGGGATCGGAACCGGCACCGAGACCATCGGATCCAAAGGACCCATGTGCTGCAACCTGGATGGAGCCGAAGGCACACTGAATCCCTCAGATCTGAAGCTCGGGCCACGGCTCCGAGAGCTCGGATCCGACAAGGATGGACCCGACAGACTCGAGGGTAAAGTCGGCACCGAAGCACCAAATAGTGTTGGTGCCGACCCACTCCCGGCTCCAATGCTGCCCGGCTCCGGACGCTCCGAACCCGGGAAGCGGGTCGGAGAAGGAGCTATCGGGGCAAAAAAGGGTGTTGAGCTCCCCCCGAAGGGGAGGAGGCAGGAGCACTCCCATCTGCAGCTGGGCCTGGATGAACCTTCGCATCATCCGGTCCAAGTCCGCATCCGATAGGCTATAGGTAGATCTCGACGAGGCCACCGAGGCGGGCCGGGAGTGCCGCCTCGATGACCTCGACGGAGATCGGGTCTCCTCCTCCTCAGGTCCCAGAGAGAAGCACGGAGATCAGATCCGAGGAGGAGGGGAACTGGAAGCCATGGAGGGAGAAGCCTGCTTAGCTGGGGGGGCCGAAGCAGAGACCTCGGCCCGTAGCTTGTGGTGCTTCTCCCTCCTTTTCTACCTCCTGGCCTCCCTCTCCACCAGTGCCGAAGTGGGAGTTTGAGTCCAGATTGGGGGGAGGAGGTCAGGAGTGGCAGCCACCGAGGACTGGGGTGGTGCCACAGGAGTACTGGAGGCTGAAGCCAAATCCGGGGGCAAAAGTCTCGCCAGAATCAGCTTCGACCTACGGTCTTTCAGTGCCCTGGGGTTGAACGCCGCGCATATAGTACACCCAGAGGAGAGCTGTTCAACCCCAAGGCACCGAACACACCAAGTGTGGCCATCCGCCGGTGAAAGCTTATGGCCACACTCGGTGCATTTGGAAAAAATAGGTTTTGGGGCCTCCGACATGACACTATAAAAAAAATTAAACTCACTCGCTCAAGGCCCCAAACACACAGCGACTCACACACACACTACGCACCAGCGAAGGAAGGGGAGTAATTACACTCAAATTAAACTAGAGAAGGACTAAAAAAAGGGAACCTAAACACACTCAAACTTTTTAACAGTAAATCTGTCAAGAAATTGCAGAAAATACAAAGTACTTATTTGACCCAACTAGGAGCTCAAGAATCTAGTAGCTTTCTCTAAGAGCAGAAAACTAGATCTGAGGTCAGTCAGGGTTGGCAGGGGATTATGGGTAAGGGGCGGAGCTAGGAGCTTGGATCTTAAAACTATGTATAAGTTGCCGGCTCGGATCCGAGATCGGATCCAAGACCCAACGGCTGCTGACAAATGAAGTACCTACTTCAGATCCTTTATTAATCTAAAGATAAGCAATACAATTAAAAATTGGAATCAGGAAAACCATGAAACACCAGTACAAGTTCTGAATTTCTGGTTGTTTGGTTAGATGCTAATGCTGTTTTGGGAAGCACTTCTCCAAGTATGTCTTGGGCACAGTGGAATCATTCAAATTATATGGACATTTAGGGAGGAATTCATAACCATTACAATCAGCATGTAGGTTAATCTGATCAGATAAGGTGATTTTCAATGCACATAAGTAATGCAGTTCTGAGACGTGCATATGCGGCCTTGTGTCAGATTGCTTTAAGACCTAGTTTACATACTTACGAGTTGCTTATCTGACCAGTTTAAAAAATTTATGAGGTGAGAACCCTAGAAACCTGTGCAGCCCTGTTGTACACACGCAAACACACTCACATACTCATACACATATGCATGTGCAGGCCGGCATACACACACACACACACACACACACACACACACACACACACACACACACACACACACACACACACACACACACACACACACACACATACACATGGATTTTGAGCCCCCCAGCACATCTTAGGAAGTGTTACTCAAATAACATGCATTTTCTAAATCATGCTTTCATTTTAGTGCATAAATCATATGTATTACAAATCTTTGCCTTTCACAGCACACACAAAGGATGCATTTATGACTTAAATCATGTTGTTATGAAAATAAATTTGTTACAGTAATATAAAAGTTTATTAACCTTTTGAAATACTATCAGATAATAATTCACAAGTTTAAATGTAGAAATGAAATAGTTCACTAACGTTCAGAAACTCAATATTCTCCTCAGCCTCATACATGCCTGCTGTTCAAGCATTCCTTGTCTGCGTCTGTGGCTTTGCTTCAGGCTATCTTCCTTCTGACTCCCTGTCATTGGCCCTTGTCTGAGTGTCAGGCTATCAGCTGTATATTCATTTGAACAGTCCCCTTCCTGGGCATCTGATTCTCACCTGTACAACTTTCTTGAAGCTGTGTCTGTATAGCTCTGCTCGAACATGCTTACCCCCCCCCTCCGGTGTCACTCTGCAGTGTCTCTCTGTTCTGAGAGGCAAACAGCCACAAGCAGTGTTGGTGAGTGATCGGTCTTTCATCCATTATACACTAAAAGAGTACCTGTCCAACTCTTGGCTATGCTCCCATTCTACACCTGGATAATTATACCACCTCCAATCATCTGACTATATAATCTTTATAACAAGTCTCTTTTCTACTGTGAATTTCTGTCCCTGTTTTTGTAAAAATTAGATGCATTCCATTTGTTTATTTTCTTTTGCTCATGCCTGTATATGTTTTTGGGAAACTTTCTATATTTCTCAGACCCACTTTGTGTAGTTTAAAATTTGCAACCACATGCCATGTTTCTAATGTTTTATGTTAATATGTAAGCATGGAGCTTTTCTTCTTGGGTCTTTGCTGAAAATGATTTTACCCAGTTGGGCTTTTCAGGCCACCAAATGCAAATAAATAAATAATAACGAGACCACATACCTCCCTCAGCTCAGACTTGGGAGTGTAAGATACACCTTTGGTCTGCCATCTCCCAGCATGGCCAAGCAACTGATTTCAACATTGCCATCCAGAAATAGTTAACTCACTGTGTTCTAGAGGCACCCCAGGATGTGTCTTTCATCTACCAACAATCCATTCAACAATGCCTTGGCTTTTGTGACACTTCCTAGATTTTGAGGTGTTGCAAAGACAAATTTCCAGAACTGTAGAATTTCTTTATTTTGGGCAACAATGACTCTCAAAAGTTGACCATTATTGCCAAACACCCTTTCCAAGCTCTGCGCATCTGTGATATAGGTCAAGCCACAAACAACCACTTCTCTTCTCTTATAGTCATCGAAAAAGGTTTTTGTTTGTCAGCACTGAACATTTCAACATCGAGGTATAAGATGTGTTTGCTTAACATTTTTATTCAATGGGGATTTATTTTCTACAGAACAGTATGGATGACAGCCATGTAGACTCTCTTGCTTGGTTTTATTATCTGAAATTTCTTTCTTTGTGCACTCTAAGGTAACACTTTCACTTTTTGGGGTGCCTTTTACACTTCACTTTGTCATTAGTTTTATTTTACTACATTCATTACTACAATTTGCCCTTGTTTTACTACAATTTGCCCTTGCTTTACTGCATTCATTGCTACAGTTTGCCCTTGTTTTACTGCATTCTTTTTTTCATTTTCCTTTTACATTTCCTGTTGTTGTATTAGCCAAACCTCATTTTTAACAGACTGACACTTTGAAAAAACACCTTTCCTTAAAATACACTTTTTTATTGCTACATCCTTTTAGTTGCAAGAACATCACTTTGCTCTTGTTTTTTTTTTTGTTTGTTTGTTTTTTGTTGTAGCTTTTAACATTTGAATTTTTGTTGTGCATTTATTTCTTATAATTTGTGACTTGGCTTTTATCCTGAATTATATGTCCCTCATACAACTCATTCACTTCTAATGTGGACCCTCTTTCCACACCCAAACCCTTCACTGCAGACTACCTTGCATTTTTACACTTTGCACCAGGCTCTGCATAAAACAATCTGTGTTTCCTTTGTAGACTGGAACTCATTCCTGCTTTGAGACACAGCCATTTCCAAACTCACAGCCTCTTGTAGCTTATCCTGACACCCCTGCAAGGCATCATCTTTGTTCGACACCTCATGGTTTAAGACACTATCTTGGAATTTAAGAAAACTTGTATTTATAGACTTTACAGCAGGCACATGTACCAGCTGTTCCACCAGCACTTTTATATTGTGAGTTTTTCACCCAGTAAAATTTGTTTTGTGTCAATGATTCTTTTACTCATAATTCCAAGTCCATCTGAACCACTGTGTTCCACACTTCTATACAAGACTGTTACAAACATCTGCATGCATTATTACTACAGCATCCGTGTTCGACTGTATTGACATAGCATATTTCTATAAACTGCTTTCACCTGTTAGTCATGTCTACCCTCTAAAGTCCTCTAGAGGGCAACCTTTTGTCATCTAACATTCTATCAGAGACTAGTAAAGGGAAGTGTTTTGAGTTTTATACAGTAAGCTCTCTGTTAACAGGCACCCATGGGGACTGGTAGATGCTGGATAACTGTAGTTTCTGGTTGCTTGAGAGTTACTATTAAAAATAGGCCTGACTAATACTGTACCCTATAGTATTTATTTGGTTTGACTTGTTCTCAGGTTGGGGAGAGATGGAATTTATTCCTATCTTTCTTTTTAAAAATCTGAAACTCTAAAAACGTAAGGTATGTTTCTCTGGGGGGAAAACAGAAAGTGCAACACATGAAAATTGTACTTTATTTCTTCGATAATTGTTTGCCGGTTGTTTGAGAGTGCCAGTTGTTATGAGTTCTGGTTAACTGAGAGTTTACTGTACATAAGTAATACAATTTCAGGAATTGAAGTGATACTGTGGTATAGAGCAACTTGGTGTGTGGAATTCAGAAGAGAACACAGGTATGTCTTTATTTATATAACTGCCAATCAACTATTAAACACTTACAGGAAAAATAAAGTTAACTTAGGCATCACAGCAGTTCAGGAGTAACCATTTAGAAGAAAATTGTAAATGCTTACTACCATTTCAATTATGCCAGCAAAGCCAGCCTGTACAGATGTACAGAGGAGCTGTCCTGTTCCACTTCCGCCCATCATGTTTTCCTGTCAGCAATGAGCATTACTGTATATCTTCCTTAGTTAAAGCTCTGTAATTGTTTCTAATCAGTTCTCTATACTGGATTTGTATAGAGTGCAGCTGTGATTACCTTTTCCTAAAAATAAAAAATAAATAAATTAAAATTCATTAATAATAAAATGATGCTTTTGGTGTGAATATCATGGCTGCTGTTCTTCCTGTCTTAATGCAGACTACTACTAAAAGACAAGTGAACTAGCAGCAAAATAAAATAGTCTTGGATGGTGAACACACTACAGTGTTTAATCATTTTTTAATGCACACTGCTTTCCATCTGAGAAGATACAGTAAGCAGACCCTCCACTCAGAAAATGTGCTGTAATAGGCACCTTACCCTTCTGGAACACAGCTTAGTGGCTTTGCGTGTATGGGTCCCACCCTCAGTAATTTTCAGTCTAATACTTGGCCCCCAAAAACTCTTACTCAAAGTAAGAATTGTCCTCAAGCACCTCATAGTTCTTGCTCTGTGAAAACCCTAGCCACCCTGCTGGGAAGGGAAGCACTCCTTACAGTTGCTCCTTTCAGTCTATGGTTGTCTCTACTCACATGTCTCTGCTATTGCCTGTTTTTTTGCCTTTACTTGTTTCTGCCTATTTTTTCCTCTGTTTCTTTTTTTACAAAGTGATCTTCCCTTTTTCTTTCCATCTCGGTATGCTGCATTCCCTCTTGATTTATTCCTTTCTTATTTGCTTTTAGACAGCTGTCTTCTACTCTCTCCTTTTCATAACTTCACAAACTGCTTGTACCTGTCTGTCTTTCAATGCCTTTTGCTTTGGTCACAGTATTCACTGCTTATTCCTTTGTTTCTGCCAAGTCATAATTACCTTCCTTTCCCACAGCTTCTGTTGTCAGCTTTCACAGTGTTCCAGGCTCCATGATTGATTGATTGATTGATTGATTGATTTTTGTGATGCTCCACTGAGCTAAACTTGTCATGCTCAACCTCATTATGCTTGGCTTTGCTTTACTCTCTACCCTACCACCATTCTCACCTACTTTGCATATCATTACCTTTATTCTCTGAGTGGGTGTGGTGTGGGCATGGTTAGCAATCAGCAGTCACCACTCTCAACACCTGATCCCATCCACATCAAATACCATCCCACCCATATCAATCAAGTACTTTTACTTCAATTACTGGTATTCCTACTTGGCTACCCCAATCATTACTTCTTCCAGTTAGCCACAGCCATTAGCCACATCCATTCATTACCTGTTTACCTTTCTCCTTCACATCAGCTGTTACACACCTACCAGTCACCTTAACTCAAGTTTAAGTTAAAAGTTAAGTTAAAAACATAATAGAAGAAATAACATACTATTTTCATATGTTGCACTTTCTGCCCCCCCCCCCAGAAACATATCTTATGTTTTTAGAGTTTTAAAAAGGAAGATAGGAATAAATTCCCTCTCTCTCCAACCTAAGAACAACTCAAACCAAGCAAATAGTGAAGGGTACAGTATTAGTCAGGCCTATTTTTAATAGTAACTCTCAAGCAACCAGAAACTACAGTTATCAGGCATCTACCAATCCCCATGGCTGCCAGTTAATTGAGAGTTTATTGTACATTCATTTGTTCATGCCTTCTGCCATACCTGTTTTAAATGGTTCTTCACTATAGGGGGAGCTAGAACCTATCCCAGCAACCAGTAAACATAAGGCAGTAAACACAGACTATACATACCCACATGTAATTTGGAGGCCTGCCATTCATATAATGGCATAAGGTCATAGGTATGTAGGTAAGTACTAGCCTAGCTGCTAGACAATTTCCCTTTTGGTGCTTGAATTAACTTATCCCGTCTAGCATTAGATTATCATTCCCCATCCCCATGGTCAATAATTATATATTACTCCTATAACTGGGATCATGCCGTAAATAATTTGAGGGGACCCATGCATGGAATAAAGCATTTATGAGCAGCCACTGTCCATTAGTAGTAGAAGGGGCAGTCATGCGGTAAATTTTCTGTTTCTCACCTATAGATCCAAGTTGCCCTTGACTGTGGACAGGGATGAGTTTTGTTTTACATGAATGGGGAGACTGTTCCAGAGCAGTAGTATCCTTTGCAAGATATCTCTTTTCAACGAAGGAGGAAACTAATGCACCAGCTGAAATCCCATATTGTTAGAGGGAGGACATTAAAACACTGCACAGAAAGTACCCCAGGTGGGAACCAAAGTGCATTTTGAATATTTTCTATTTTTTTTAATTAATGTTACTAACCTGCTTATGACAAAATATATTGGCCTTAGAGAGACTCTTACAAAATTAATAGGATGTAGTTTTAATAGGGCAAACATGTCATTAAGTGCATTTTACAGGGCTATTGCAAAAAAGAAGAGAAGAGATAGTCTGTTTTCTTACTTTTATTGCACCTTCAGCTGAAATTCACTGAAGGAAAAAAATTGTTTCATTTTTAATATTAAATCAAGACATTCTGCAATAGCATTCATTTTTTATTCATAAAATAAAGTATAAAGAATATGCATATTCATTAATTGGGCAAATGTGATAACAATGGTAGTTTCGGAGATTGAAGATTATAAAATTCATCACTGTGGCTTTGAGAAGTTTTCAGAATTCATTCTTTCATTCATTATCTGCCTTATTTTATTCAGGTTCATGGGGAAGCCAAGTTATTCTGACATTTAATGACCACAAGACAGTGAAACGGTTCCTGAAGTGGGCACCAACCCAGTGTAGAATGTGCACACTCATGCTCTCTGACACACACACACACACACACACACACACACACACACACACACACACACACACACACACACACACACACACACACACACACACACATGGTCAAGATGAGAAAAGCTTCTTTGCCTGTGGCATATCTTCAGGATGTAGGAGTGAAGCAGAACATACAAGAAAGATCCCACATGGGACACAGGAAGGACGTTCAGATGCCATAGAGAAGGCACACAAACCAAGAAACAAACTGGAAAATCTTACATTGAGCACATTATTACTAATTAATTGAAGATCCATTGTATTTTATTGTCGGTAGGATTGCACCATAATAACAACAACAATAACAGCACCAACAACAACAACAAACCCCCCATGCATACTTTTTATGACATGAAAAAAGAGACTTACTTGAGCTTTCTGCCCTGTTTTTGCTCACTTCTTCATGCCATAGTCTCTTATCAGTCCTGTACTATATTGCTTTACACTTTCAGAGTTACATTCTGTTCTGTTTTATACTGACCACGCTTAGAGTGGTACAAGTATTTAGTATCATTATCCTGCAGTATAGTTGGCATGCATTTGCACTAGATTTAATGCTCTCTATCTCTATAACAATCTTACTGTAATAGGAGTAAGTAATTTAGTAGACGATAGTCGCATTTACACTTTCTTTTTTGCTTTTCTTCATGGTTTGTGTTAAGACAGGGATTGACATCAATAAAAACATCACCTCATCTTTGATAAATGTTTGTGACTGGAGCAGAAAATTCATCTCATTGAATGACTCTGATCCAAAACATGCGGATCTTGTGCTGTATGTGACGAGGTAAGCATTGTTTTTACACACTACTACTGCTAGTGTAAAACACTTAAGCACAATATTAAGGTAAAGGCGAATATACAGAGATACTTAATGACCTTTCACCACTGAGAGAGACAATAGATATGTATAGCTGGGTTTTAATAATTATAATTAATGACTAATTACTGTGCATGCACACCAGATTATTTATGCCCCATATAATATTTTGTGTTGCTCCTGTAAGCCTGGTCTAGAGAAAAGTATGCTGTAACTGTCTGACTTCAGTTCTGTATGTGCAGTCTTCACTTGTGAGTCCAAACCCTGACAATGGTGACACTTAGTTCTGGAACTTTCAAAGTGATGAATACTGCTTCTAGCTGCCAGGTATTAATTGATGGTCTCACTGTCAGCCATACCCTCAAGGGGCAGTGACTGCCAACTAGACAGCAGGGTTAAGAATCAGATTAGATTTTCTTACAGAAAGCACATACCAGGAACATTTTGCATGACAGGAAAAATATTGTTTTAAAATGTATCAGGCACTTATTACTGATCACAATCAATGCATACAGACAACACGCAGCATAGGTCATCACCAAATGCTCAAACACCTCTCTAGATGAGTGTCATTATCACTGCCACAGACTTTTCTTTCTGATAGGCCTCTCAAGATTCTGAATCTAGATAAGATTGACATAATCACATAATGTAGCTTTCATCGTATCCTTGTTATTACTATCTGACAACATAATGGAATTTATCTATGCCAACTATATTGTATATCTGCATTATCGTTTCTTAAAATTGTCATGATTGCTACTTACTTGATTTGTATTCATATCTGTGCCTGTTTAATTTATTTTTTCTGTTCATGTGATTTGTTTTATTTGTGTATCTTGATTTAATTGTTATCTTTTCCAGGCTGAGCCTGAAAATGTATCATGGAGGATCAGTGCTCTCAACCCATTTAACTAATAAAGAAGTAAATATCTTAATCAATAAATAGTGTCACAATTATTTATTTGTTACAATTAAGATAGTGCCTCAGTTTAAGATCTCATCTAAAGGACAACACACTCAGCAGTGCAGCACCCCCCTTTTGCTGTACTGCAATGTCAGTAATTAATATTCCTGGTGTGGGCATTGAACCCACAGTCTTCTGCACCAAAGATGAATGTGCTGCATGCTGTGCCACTGATACTGGACTTCTGATTTTTCTCTTTAACCCTGCAACTGAAATAAATAAGTAAAAACTCATCTACTTATATGTCTGCCCCAGCCTTGACAGCCCCTATCCAAAATTTCTTCATGCCTACAACACATTTATATATATCTCATTGTAGAGAGTTATAAATCTGTCAGTCAAAAAAGATAGATTTCTAAAGCTCTAGAAAACAGCCTCAATCATCCACCTTGAAAAATTAATATTCCCTTTCTCTCCACTATTTCAGAAGTTTCAGGAAAGCAGTCTGAGAAAAACTTATAATTCACTAGCTAAGTTAATATGCAATAACCAACATGGTAACCTCAGGCTATTACTTTTTGTAATAGCAACAAGCAAATGGAAAAGGTAATTTACGAAGTATCATTTTCATTTATTTCACTACAAAATTCAGTGCTGATTTGCATACTATACTTAGAACTCTTACTGACATTGCTTAATTAACCACAACTTCACATCAGTTTTAATAATACCTGCAAAACTGTAAAATAAGAGTAAGTTACCAGTTAACCACATAACCTCCCCCAAACTACTCACCTCAGATGTCCTTCAAAGGTCAGTATCTGGCCAAGTCCTTATTACCCCATTTATTAAAACCATTCCATACAGATAATTTCCTTCTTCATGCTGATTACCTTGTTATCTGGTCTGTAGGTTCATAGGTTCATAGTTTAGTACTAAGCTAAATGTCCTTGCGAGCCATTTTAAGCCTAGCCAATTATCCCTTGTGAGACTCAAACCCTGCACCTTGTGTTTGTAAAGCAAACACCTCAGCTGTTAAGCCACCCTCCCAAGAAATTAAGTTCACCCTTTGTAAGGGTATCTTGAGGTGGATTCGATCCCTTAATCAGTTGTGTTCTTTATGTAAACTCACTGCACTTACACCTTGTACCACAGAGAAAAGTAGCATGACTACCACATTGTAAATGATAACTAGACAAATAAACTAGCCTTTATACACATGACTTGATGCTGTACTACTCAAAGTAAACGTCTACAAAACTAATTTTGTATTTCTAGCAACTCAGGAAAGGCAATAAGCTACCAGCAAAATAACTGGTATTGTCCCCTCAACCATGTAGCTGGTTAGATTGTGCCCACATGAACAAATATCAGACCAGAGGAGTAACTCCACATGGTTCTTCAAGCAGCGTGTACATAAAGCAGTGTCTTAGTACCAAGATTTACTAAAGACTGTTCTAAGTATATCAACTTACCAAATAGCCAGAATATTTCCTTGTCAGAAGTTATATAATTCCAGCACTTATCATCAGTCCTAACAAACTTCTCAAAGAACACTGAACAACTACACAAATGCCTTAACAAAATCCTGTGTTACATGTGCTCATTACCAAGATCTGAATGCCACTGCATCTGACTTGAAAAAGAAAAGGTACTTTTTATTCATTTGCAAGCAGAACTTTTGACATTAAAGTGCTGCATCTAAATCGTTGTTCTAACCCTTACCGTTTGTTTGCATAGTAGGAATTTTTGATAAACCACTATTCGTTTATGTATTTATTTATTTATTTGCATGACTTTGTTGACTGGGAAACTACAAGCTGGGTAAAACTCATTTTCAGCAGAGGACCAGCTATGGAATGCTGTCCCAACTAGTTTCCCAACAGTTTCAGTATTAAAAAACTTAAAAACTCACCTCTTTAACCTAGCCAAATGCACTTGCTATACATAACAGATTGCTATCAGTCAGACTTCTCAAGGTTTCACTCATGCCTACTGCCCATTCTCAAAAATCTATTCCCTCATCCATCTGAGTAACTCCTCAATACTCGTATGAATACTTAAGTAAACCAGCAGCTGCCAAGCAGAGTGCAATGTCTTATTCTTAATAATCATAACGTTCACAACAGTTCTATGCATTGCAGCCCCAGTTTAACCAATTATTTTTGAAATGTGTACTTAAGAACCTATTCACTTAATGATCATGTCACCTGATCACCTGACAGTACTGTTCATAATGTTCTCGCTACAGTCAATAACTATGTCTTAATTGTGTTATTTATTGGACCATTTGCATCCGATATTTTATAAATGATCCATGTGGCTCAGTTTAGGAAGCATAAGAATAAATGTTGTGTCTTTCGGCTTTTCTCGGTTAGGGGTCACCACAGCGGAACTCCAGTCCACTAATGATTGGCAGTAGATTTTTACGTACCGGGTTGCCAGCCCTGACGCACAACCTTCAATGAAGGTACTCCCATTCACGCATGTCTCCACACAGAAGATGCTTTAGCTGAGAATCGAACAGGACAACGTCTTACTGTGAGGCGACAAAGCTACCGCAGCACCACCACCGCAGTCACAAGCATAAATGGAAAAAAATAAATAAATAAAAATAAATAAATAAATAAATAGCTGCTATTCTCCTAATAGAGTAACTTCAGTGGACATACTCACTAAGTAATCAAATAATTAGCCAACTGGAAATCATTTGCCGACAGGCTCTCCTAATGTATTTGTGGCTAATGAAATAAAGTTACTCAGACATCCAATTGCCTTTGTCTTAGAAACTTGATCTTCTTGGTTACATCAAAAGTAACAAGTGTTTTTAGGTTGGGGAATAAATCTCCTGATCAATAAACATATCAGAGATTACTTTAGGCATAAATTATGGAAGTGCAGTGCGAGGTTTATATATAATTATACAATGACTGGTCATTAATATTCCAAAACGAGCATGCTGATTGGTCAGCCCATTCAGCATGCCCATTGTAAATCCTAGCATATATCAATGGAAAAATGTCTGGTTGTCCATTGCTATATACTGTAAGTTTTATTTTTTTTAAACAAAAATAAAAAAAAATCTGTAATCTGGACTCCGAACGTAGCAGAGAGACAGGATGGAAAAAATACTAGGAAAATCAAGTGCGTTACTCAAAACTAAAGACACATACCTGATTTTCCTTGTATTTCCTCCATTCTGTCTCCTACCCCTAAACTGTCTGAAACTTTTTTTTTTTTAAACAAAACAAAAACAGACCAACAGAGACCTTCCTTTCTCTGTTGCTTCCTTTCCAATGCACTGATGTACTGGTATGCATGGGAACACAAGTCCCACATGCATGCTCAGTAAATCAAAAACAAGCAACAGGATATTACCATCCACAGAAGGACAGCACAATGCCATTATACAAAGACATTATTTAAGAAAAGTAAATATTTCTTTCTTAAATAATGTCACTGTATAATACCAATAACCAATGTCACTGTAGTATATTAAGATTTACCCACAGTTGGCTTTATTTAATCACTCGGGCTTCACCCATGTGATTAAACCACACCAACCATGGGTAAATCTTAATATACCACACCAACATCATCGGTTATTGCTTAAATATTCTACTGTTTGGTGAATCAGAATGTAACAAAAATATGAGTTGCACTTAAGTATTATATAATCTGCAGTAGATAATCTAAAACAAGTGATTTAATCTGTAGTATGTGTGATGTTTGTGGCATGAAAATATGTGTAAACTTGTGAATGAATTCTGTAAATGAAAAAGACAAAAAACACAAAGATATTGAACATTTAAAAGTAAAATCTCCTCTCTTTGCTGGAAAGCATAGCAATTAGACCTGGGATGTGGAATATGTGGATCTCATATGAAAATGTGATTTTAGAATTTGGGACTGTTCTCAAGCAGGAAAGCCAAGGTGCATACAATGCAATTAGAACATTTTTTCAAGGATATAGCATTTCCAGGGGAAGTAAGTAGTCTAATTAATATGTAAATGTGGGCTTGGTTTTGACCCTTTGTTCTCCCATTATTTTTGGCTTTGTCCAGAATTCTGCTCTTGGAATTGAGATGAATCTTTCAGAAGGATCCAGTAGGCAGTTGAGCTGAATATCCGTGACATAGAATCACATAATAATATCAACTGTTCATTGTGAGGAGATCATTAAGGTCCCTTGTGTGGGCTGTTACAATACTATAGCTTGACCTGAACCTAGAATAGAATGGATTGCAGATGTTATTTCTTGGACTGAGCTGCAAATAAACCACCTCCTTCAGAACCTTATTAATAATTGGGAGGTTTCTGATTGGGCAGTTAATGTTCACATCATCAGACTCTAATCCCACATTCTAAAGAATCAAGATAAACAGTGCCTTTTCTAATGCAGCTGGAAAAACATAAGCATAAAGGAGGATGAAATAGTCTGATAAATGACCAGGCCAAATACTTGCAGACAGTGAATAACTAACCTAATGGGCCATCGGTCAAGTCCACAAGGACTAAACTCCTGAGCATAAGGGAGGATGAGACTATCTGGTAAATGAATGGGCCAACACATGCAGACAGGAAATAATCCCATGAGCAAGCCCACACGTAGTATGGTGCATGCTAGAAACTAGAGAAGCAAAATCATTATAATCCACAATAGTAAACATTATCCTCCATTTCTAAGAAAGCAGATACTCCCCTGCACCACAGTTTGCCCTGCCAGTGCAAAGTAGAGAATATCTAACCTCACCAAGGCAAGTTTGGCTAAAGGACAATACTAAGTATTGAGTTCACATACTTCAGGAGAAAATACTCTCTGAGTGGTGAGGCGCCTCCATACCACCTAGAAAACTGTAGCTGGTCAGACAGCCACTGTGGAAATCTCACTTGACTAATACAAAAGTGTTTCTGGAAGACCTCTTCATGATAGACAGAATAATGTCTATTTAACTGAACTTTGCTCTTAAGCAGGCAAATACAATGCTAAAGGGTACTCAAGTCTTCATCCAGCCCTCTTAAATTCACAAATTTAAAAGTCATGTAATGGTTTATCTGAACCTACATACATTAAAGAGACTCTTAAAAGGACTGGAAAAGAACTAAAAGCCAGTATCAGAAAGGTCAAAGTTAAACATAACCTGAAACTAGACTTGAAGCCAAGAAAAATGATAACTCCTTCTTTAATTACACAATTACACCCCCCCTCCAAAAAAAAAAAAAAAGAAACAATAGCCAACAGTGTTCTGAACTAATCCATAGTGGCAATACCCACTCGGGTATCAGAGAAATACAAGCAAAGGCACCCAGAAATGGAAAATTTCACAATACAAGACTAAGATCACAAAGGGGGGAACTTATAACAGAAGTCTGGTAAAGTAGAAGTTAAACAGAAACTGAAGTTATGGAATAGCTGCAAAGTGAAGGATTTAGTGTAGAAAGTCTAACACAGATTATGTCATACCATGATGGAGCAATGAGTGCCCAAAGTGAGGAGAAACAGGAGGAGCAGGAGACATCTGAACAAGAAATATGGACATGGGAAAGAAAAAGAGATTTAATATGGTGCAATATTTATGTAAATGAGAAAGCAAAACTAAGCAGTACAGAAAAACAGCACCAAAGATCTTTGAAGAGAAATACAGGCAAAGGCATCTGTATATGGAAAATTTTACAATATAAAACATAAGAAAGCAAAGGGGAAAGTAGGAAAGAAGATTAGTAATGGAGACATTAAAGAAATAGAAACTGAAGTTATGGATTACCTACAAAGTGAAGGGTTTTGTGTAGAAAATCCAACTCGGGTGATGTCAGAGCATGATAGAGCAACGAGTCTCCAAATTAAGGAGAAAGAGGTGGAACACGAAGCATGTGATCAGTTCCCATATGAAGAAACTCTGGAGCCTTCAGTTGGAAACCAATACAAAAGTTCAGTTGGAGTGGCGCAACAGGGAAGGAGCAGGAAATGGGCCAACCCTAATGCACTCAGTATTGTGGAGTTATAGGCCAGCAAATTTGCATATGAAAGAGCAAATGGATGATGCAAGATGCAGCTGAAGAGAATATGTCACAGCAAAATGTTCTGGAACTTTCTGAAGAATGCCTGCAGGAAAAAAAAATAAAGAATGTGCTCTCAGTTTAGAAGAAAAACATCTAAAGGAAGAGTTGCTTGATTTAATAAAAATGGATACACACATTAAGATCAATGAAAAACTAAATTACAGAACGTCAGTTTGCGTCTTTCGGCTTTTCCCGGTTAGGGGTTGCCACAGCGGAACTCCGGTCCGCTAATGATTGGCAGTAGATTTTTACGAGCTGGCTTGCTGGGCCTAACGCACAACCTTCAACGAAAGAATGCCTATTCATGCATGTCGCCACACAAAAGACGCTCTAACTGAGAATCGAACGGGCAACGTCTAACTGTGAGGCAACAACGCTACTGCAGCACCACCACCGCTGTATGACCCAAAATGTTAGAAGTCTAATAAAACAAATAAACACAATAATCAAGACTAGTAACAAAAATTCATGTGATATAACAGAAGTAAATATACTACTGTGCAGCTAAATTAATAACAGATAAAGTCTTGCCATAAAAATACAGGGCAATAGGGGAAGGAAATGCCATCATAAAAGCAGCAAATAGACAAAACTGAAGAAGTTAAGGTAGGAAGTATCACTGTTAGAATAGTATAGAAGAGGGAACAGATCAACAAAATACCCTAAAGATAGACATGATAAAAGCAATGTACAGTATTAGAACAGATCCGGATCTATCATATACTATTGCAAATGATACAGTAAAGATATCAGGACAGACAGAAAAACTTAGAGGATATGTAGATAAATATAAAGGTAAAATACAAAATAAGCAATTCATTGATGACCCAAAAAAGTTTTATAAAGAGTTTGGGAACAAAGCAAAAGGAATAGAAATACCACCAAAAAAGAAGAAATAGACATATTTTGGAGAAATATCTATGAAGAACCTGTGGAATATAATAAAGATGCTGAATGGATAGAAGTAAAAGAAACAGAAGTTCAAATGTGCAGGATATGAAATGGGATGAAGTAATGGCCAAAGAAATTGAAACAAAATTAAGAAAAGTTCCTAAATGGAAAACCCCTGGCCCAGATGCAGCGCCTAACATCTGGCTAAAAGTATTAACATCTTTACCTGAAGATTTAGTTTTGAGTAAGACCTACTAGCTATCCTAAAAACTATAGACAAGTAACTTATTTATTTATTTCACATTTGCTAACCGGGTTGGTCCAACTGAGCAGTTATAGCCCGTTTTCAGTGGAGACCCGAGGAGAAAATCTTCAGTAATAGATGTAAACATAGTAGAATAAGTAAACAGCATGTTAATTAAAGAACAAGAAATATCATAGCTCAGACAATAAACAAAGGATAGATGCATTCTATGGTTGAAAGGCATTTACCATACAGAAATTGGAAGAAATTGTTTGGTCATATATGGTAGTTATAAATAGTGCCATAAGGTTATGCAGTAACCAGACAGGAAATTCAGAGGTTAGTTAAACATGATTAAGATACAGTATTTATGAGGCAGGAGTAGAATGATCAGGTGGGATCCTGGCATGGACATATCCAGTTAGTTTGGAAGAATAATTTTAGTTATTTTTTGAAACTTGTTGCTTGAGTGATGATTCGTAAGTTAGATGGTAAGCTGTTCCAGATTTTTGAGATGGAAGATTTATATAGGAGATTTCCTATGTTCAGTTTAGATGTACATGTTTCTGGAAGACATTTCTCAGAGCTACGGAGGGGGCGTAGGGGGGAATAGAGTGTGAAAAGATGTGAGAGGGAGGGGTAGGAAGTGGGTATGTTAAATATATAGTGGGTTAACTGTAATTGGGACAGTTTTATGTGATGGGATAATTCAAGCCATTGAAGCTTATGGAGGGCAAGGAAGTGGTGGGCTAAATTGGGGAAGTTAGCTGCAAATTTGGCAATTTTATTGTAGGTCTGCTCAAGTCTAGAAAGTAAACAGGATTGAAGATTGCTGAAGACAGGTGAACCACGGAATAGGCAAGAGAGGAGGTAGGCTTGAGCGAGGGATTGTCTTGATACTGCAGAGAAGAATTTTGAGTTGTGGTATAACAAGCCTAGTTTTTGATTAGTTTTTTTTTATTGCATGGTGAATGTGTAAGTCAAATTTTAACTGGTCATCAATAGTCATACCAAGTAATTTTGTGTGATTGTCTACATTGATTATTATGTCATTTAGAGAGGAGATGGAGAAATTAGCCTTGAGGTGGTCTTTATTTTTTGGAAGATAGAGAAGTAGCTTTGCTTTTTGGGGGGTTTAGGATAAGCTGATTGATATTTATCCAGTTTTCTACAAGATGAAATGATTGCTGTGTGTGTGTTTGGAGAAATGTGATAAAGCTAGCAGATGTGATAAGGGTGGAATCATTACCGTACTGAATGAGGCTGGAGAGGGAGGTTGAGGAGTGAAGGTCATTGGTAAAGATGGTAAAGACGAGAGGTCAAAGAATAGAACGCTGAGGTACATCAGTTTGTATAGGTAAGAAAGGAGAGCAGGAGGATTGCTATTTAAATTACTGAAGTCAGTCAGTGAGATAACTATAAATCCATGAGAGAGCTGAGCTGGATAGGTTGAGGTTAGCCAGTTTGATCAGAAGTTTGGAATGGGATACCATGTCAAATGCCTTAGATAAGTTGAGGAACAGACATGAGACTAAGTTACTACTGTTCCTGGATTCAGCTGTGGTGTGGGTGAAAGACAGTAGGGCAGTACAGGTGCTATGGTGAGGTTGGAAGCCATGTTGAGTAGAGGAGAGTAGGTTGTTTTGAAGGAGATAATTAAGGATTTGATTGTGAATACACTTTTTTAGTATTTTGGATAGTGGGGAAAGTATGGCAATTGGTCAGTAATTGGTGGGATCATTAGAGTTACCTCCTTTGTGAAGGGGGATAATGTAAAAGGATTTCCAAATTTTGGGTACAGTGGCTTCTTTTATAGAATGGTTAATGAGTGTAGAGACAGGAAAGGCAATGGTAGTTATGGCAAGCTTGAAGAAGTGGGGGGGCAGGAGTTTGTCTGCAGAGGGGGAACACAGTTTAAGTTTAAGAAGTAGAGATTTTATATAGGATGTAGAGATAGGTATAAAGGTGAGACTATTTTTTTTGTTAATAGTATGAGGTATTAGGTTGTGGGGAAGATTTTGTGTGGGATTAAGGCCTGCGTTGGTCAGTTTGCTGATAGAATCTATAAATAATTGGTTAAGAAGAGGGGCAGTCTCATGGTCAGGAAGGTTTGTGTAAGGATGGGGGTTTGGGGTTTACCAGGATGTAGGATGAAGTTGATATTTTTCCAGAAATCTTTAGATTTGAATGGGTGGAGGTTTGTGACTTAGCATAAAAGGACTTTTTTATCATTGTAGATTTCTTTTCTGGCCAGATTCCTACATTCTTTAAATACCTGGAGGTGATTGGGAGATTTACTTTTTAACCAAATTTTCCAGGCATTTTCTCTTTTGTGCATTAGTTTATGGGTGTCTTTACTGAGCCATGGGGCAAAGTCAGATTTTATTCTAATTTTGCATAAGGGGGCCAATGTGTTGAGGGTGTTTAGAAAGATGCGGTTGAATTTGAGTATGGCTTCCTCAAGAGGAAGGGAATATAGGAAGGGCCAGTTTATGCAGGGAGACTATTGTTGAGAGAATTGGGGTTGAAATCTTTGAGTTTATGACAGACTTTATATTGATGTGGTTTCTGTTGCTGGGGTGGGTATCTGTCTAATGGATAGATGGTCACTTAGTGTATCAGGTAGTGTGGTGGGGTTGTGATAGTGTTGAGGGCTGTTACAGAAGATCCAGTCAATTATTTTGCCTGAATTGGAGTGTTTGGAAACTCTAGTAGGGGTGGAGATAAGTTGAGAGAAGCCAAACAGGTTGATACTTTGCGCAGGTGATGTGGAATCAAGGGGTTTCCAGTCTATCTTCACAGCTCCTAGAAGTAAAGTTTCATAGGGTAGGTTTTGAGATAGCCAGGAAAGAATATTTTCTAGAATTTGGATATTCTTACCTGGAGGAATGCAAATGGCAGCAATGGCAAGTTTGTTGTGGTTGTTTAGTTGGTAATTTAATACCAGTATTTCTGCTGGGTGAAAATTAGGTAGATCAATGGTAATAGGAGATAGGGTGAGGTGTTGAGAGTAACGAATTGCTGCACCCCCACCTTTTTAGTGATTCTGTCTACATGATTGATGCAATACCCAGGGGAAAGAATTTCAGAGTTGGATATGTGGGGTTTTAGCCAGGTTTCAGAAAGAATAAGTAGGGGGGGGGGGATACTGGGAGATCCATGCATGCAGGTCAGTAATTTTGTTAGTAAGGTTTTGCATGTTAATTGCCATAATGGATAAGTGTTTATTAGAGTGGAAGGAGGGGGAGGATGAGGGAGTATTGGTTAGCTGGGTAGCAGGGGGGAGTTGTTGGGATGGGAGTAGGTGTATTGAAGTAGGGCCAGGATTGGGGTGGATGTCAAAAGCTTGTGACGGTATAGTTTGTGGTAAGTTGAGTTTGAGCAGGTAGTGTTTATTTGAATGTGTGACAATTTGGGTCTAAGGTTACACAGGGACACTATTTGGAGTACTTTGTAGCAGAAACAGTGAGAGATGGAGGTATTGTACAAACAGGGAGAGATGCTAGAGAATGACGTATCAGAGTGTGAGTAATCAATGCAGGAGGAGGTAGATGTTGGTCTGACATGGTATGCGTAGAAATGGTATGATGTAAGGAGAGAAAGTAGTAAGAGAAATGCAGTGATTATTACATTTGTGAGCATGATTAGAGTGATTAGTGAAAAGGGGAGTTTAGAAGGGTGTGAGTAAAATAATGGTGTGCAAAAAGGGTGTGTCGGTAAGGGAAAGAAAAGGGAGGGGTTAGGGAGTGTGCAGTGTGTGTTATAGGTGGGAGAAGTGGTGTGAAATGTGGGAGGTAAGAGGTGTGAGTATTATTGGTCAGTTAGGTGGGAGGAGACAGGATGGTGAAAATAAATGTAGGATATGTGGGGATGGGTGGGAATTGGGGGTAGGGCAGTTAATCTATCTTACTGAATGCATAAGGTCAATTTTAAAGAAACATTCCTGTCTGCCACAATTGCATAACCATCACAGAGCCAGACATGCACCATTAATACACTTCTATCACAATAACAGTGAGTTTGTCCCACTATAATGGGTAAAAGGCAGAGAAATGAAACGTATGTATAGTGTATTTATCAACCTATACCAATGCCGCTACAAGAATACATGCAAATATAATTAATGTTCAAAGGCCATTTCCACTAAAAAGAAGAAAATGAGGGCTGTCACAACTTTAAACACAGCAGAATGAAGCCCTTGTAGTAGTGAGGAGTTATTTTTATGAGCTCCGATGCCAGCTATAGAATGTATCAAACTATAGCATATAGTGCCCTTTTACTACAACAAGCATAATAGTTTTAGATTATAAAGTAATAATTGTAGAGCAATGTACCTACAATCTGGTGTACTGTTTGACAAGCACTCTATCCATGGGACATGGCTCATACAGTGGTAACAGGATGATTCAAAAATGGCACATTTTTACCTAGTAATACTTAAAACCTTGTACCAGATGGTATAGTGAGATAATTCCTGGGCAGATTAGTGACTACCTAGTGCTGCAGTAGTATAATGTGGCCACTAGGGGGGCAAACTCAGCATCAGAAAGTATCTGAGAAAACAGGCCGTAGGAGCTATGCAAGTATGTAGCCTGATTACAGTAACAGAGGTAAAGAAAACCTGGGGTTTGTACTGGATCAAAAACAGTGGGCTAGTTCAGAAAGATGGTGAGAGTTTTAGATCAGGAGATGGGTCAGGGTAAGCTGCACTACATAGGAGCAAAATAAGGGGATTTAGTTATTTGAATTTATTTCTTTATTTGTATTTTAGTTTTGAGCCAGACCATTTAGTAAAGTGCTTGCCCAGAACAGCTTTTGCCAATGCAAGCAGTAGAGCTTTATACAGTAAAAATGTAGTAGTAAACAAAGCTGGTGCTTAAGAAAGCCACTTGCAAGCACAATATGCTGAAATGGTGCGAGCCGTTAAACAGCTACTGCTATTTTTAACAACCCCGAACATTTCCCAATTGCAAATACTTTTCTCATCTCTTGAAAGTCACAGAAGTAAGACAGCTTGTCCAGAGGGGAGTGAGAAAAACAATATGCTGAAATGGTGCGAGCCGTTAAACAGCTACAGCTGTTTTTAACAACCCTGAACACTTCCCAATTGCAAATACTTTTTTCATCCCTTGGATGTCACAGAAGTAAGGCAGCTTGTCCAGAGGGGAGTGAGCAACTCTAAAGCATTTCTTGAGGAGAAAAAATAAATACCTTCACTACAAAAGTACCCGGAGCAGTCGAAAGTATACTTATTATTTGCCTTCCAATGATGTAAAAAATATATACTGGAAATGATGCTGACAGAGTTTATAGTCATTTAGAAGAAAACTCAATCATGGCAATAAAACAAATGGGTAACAAAAGAAAATCATATGGAACAAAGGATCATTTGTTGTTAAATAAAGTCAAGATGGAAAATTGTAAAAAGGGGAATAATCTAAGTATGGTATGGATAGATTACAAAAAGCATTTGACAGCATCCTACATCCATGGATAAAGGACTGCTTACAGATATATAAGATGCATCCTACATTGATCAATTGCATTATAATAACTATGAAACCATGGTTAACTACTTTGCAGCTAAGCCATGATGAAGGACAAATTATTATCTCAGGGATAAAAATTCAAAGAGGGATATTCCAGTGCAATTCTTTGTCACAGCTGCTCTTTTGTCTTGCCCTTAACCCGTTAAGCTGTATAGTTAACAGGCTAGGTCATGGTTAAAATTTGGCTCCCAGACATAGCCAGTGTTAGGCACCCGCAGAATCTGTGGCTGCTGGTAGCCCCCAATCATCTCCTCACAAACGAGGGACTAGAAGCAGCAGCCATGGGTTTCTCCTTCTCTGTTCATTCCTCTGAACCTTGTGGAGACCTGCATAGCTGTGTGATGTCACTGCATGATCTTAAAACTTTTTCCTTTTTTTTTTTTTTTTTTGACTGGTCTGTAAGATGCAGTCAATCAGGTCCGCTTCAGTGAAGCAAAGGACCTGAATGGCTGCAGCAGAAAACACCATGGAAGACTACAGTTTACTTGACTGTAATCACAAATATTTAGGTTTTATGCTTGGATATGTTTATATGGTTGCTAATGTGTGTGTGTGTGTGTGTGTGTGTGTGTGTGTGTGTGTGTGTGTGTGTGTGTGTGTGTGTGTGTGTGTGTGTGTGTGTGTGTGTGTGTGTGTGTGTGTGTGTGTGTGTGTGTGTGTGTGTGTGTGTGTGTGTGTGTGTGTGTGTGTGTGTGTTTGCATTGTGTGTTTGTAACAGATAACTGAAACTCCAGGATATATGGCATTTTGTGTACTACAATAAAGTTATCTGTCAAACACAGGTTGTTTCACCTTGTTGATGAGCTTTAGGGTAGATCCTGCAACACACAACATGCAATTAACCAAGACTTAATGAAGTACGTTTGACATTTCAAGTCCAGTTCAGAAAGGCTGAAAATGAAAAAATTCTTTCCCAGGAGTTCCAGACACCTCGTAGTATCCAAATAGTTGTAAAAAAAATCAGTGTACCATAAAATATGAATAAAAAAACTTTTAATTGTGAGCGCTTTCATTCACATAAGGTAAATGAACTTCTTCAGACAAATAAAAGGAAGACAAATAAGTATTTAAATGCATTTGTCAGTTAATGACATTACAAACCCACCAATTTAAATAGTAGTATGTGATTTTTGAATCATATACAATTTCCTACATATTAAAGTTACAAGCTGCTATTAAATACAATATTCAAAAACACTTTTTCATGAATATAAAAATAAAAATAATTCTAAATGAATGTGGTACTTAATGACATATCCCACAAAGATGCTTACATATTTTTCACCTCAATAGTGATTTTAATTTTAAAATACATTTTAAAGAGGAGTAGTCATTGAGTCCTGGATATGGTGTGCATTGAGCCTCAATTGCCATAGGAGCTCCTGTTCTTCCAATTTAAGAGTCCACGGGCCCCCTCTAATGTTTGGTACTACTTGCTCAATAATAAAGTATTTAAAATAATGCCTCGGTTTGTCTATAATATGTTTAGCCAAAGCATTTGTACTATTTTGTTTGCTGATACTGTATTGGTGTTCGTATATCCTTTGTTTGAAGTGCCTTTCTGTTTTCCCTGCTTAAAAACAAACACATGATTGACACTGTGCTAGACAGACTACTCCTTTTGTATTGCAGTCATATCTACCCACCAGTTTATATTGTTCATCTAAGATAGTAAAAGTTGTTGTTGTCAAGATGAATTTACAGTAGGGCCATCTACTGCATTTTTTAAATTCTTCTCCAAAATTGATTTTATATTGGGTCCTCTCCGATGTGTTATTTTAGGTTTAGACATTAATTTAGTTCTAAGAGTTACATCTTCATTAATCAGGGCCCAATTTTTGTTTAATTTGTCTCTTAATGTATTTGCATCCTTAGAGAATATTGTTATGAAGCTAACATTAAATTCACTCTCCACTATGGGGCTTAATGTTATTATACTGACGTTCAAATCATTATTAAATTCAATAATGTTCTTATTCAAAATGGATTTAAAATGGCCTGTCATCCTCTTTCTCTCAACCTCCATTATGATATCATCCAAAAAATTTGGTGGATATCCACGCTTAATAAACATATTCCTTAAAGTCTGACATTCACTATCAAAATCCTGGTTAAGTGAACTCATTCTGGCAGCTCTTACGAGCTGCCCCTTAACTACAGCTCTTTTCTGGTGCAGGGGGTGGTTGCTGGCAAAATGTAGGAGGTCATTGGAATATGTAGGTTTTCTATAAATACGAGCTATGTATCTGTTATTAATGCTATCTTTACTTAGCATTACATCTAGATAGGTCATTTCTTGTTTACCAAATTGGAAGGTAAAACTTATGAAAGGATGTCATACGAGACATTTCTTCTAACAGTCCATTAACTTCATCAAGGTCTCCTTTTATTAACAAAAACATATCATCTAGGTACCATGTATACCATCTCACATTGTTCTTAAAATGGGGGTTGGGAAACAGGAATTTCTTCTCCTAAAAGGCCATGACACTGATTGCGAAGCTGCCCCCACATGGTGACCCCATGGCAACTCCGCTTTTCTGTAGATAGTAATTCTTATTGAATAGAAAATAGTTATTCCCTAAGATTAATTCTAACAAATCCTCAATTAGATTTAGTTAATTTCCATGTACCCCTTTGTCCAACAGGAATTCTATTACCCAGTTAATGGCCAAAGATTGTGAAATGGCGGTATATAGATCTTTGACATCTATTGTCAAGAAACTATAATCTTTATTGAATTCCACTTCATTTAATGCCTGTAAGAAGCCCCAGGAAGCCTTACATATCTGGGATTCAGTAACTAAGTGCTTCTTTAATAACCCATCTACCATTTTGGCACAGGCATACGTAATGCTGTTCCTACCATCCACAATAGATCTGAGTGGAGGGTTTTCCAAATCCTTGTGGATTTTAGGGATTCTGAATATGATAGGTGTTAAAGGGGCAAACATTGTTAGATAATTACACGTGTCAAGGCTAATTCTGCCTTCTAAAAACATGTAATTGATGGTGTTCTTAACTTTCAAATATGCTTTATTCTATTAGTTAATTGTGACTATTTCATAAGCTTCACTGTTTAACATCACAGACATCCTAGAATTATAATCACTTTCTTCCATAAAAATCAAACCCCCACCTTTATCAGGTCGCATAACTTGAATATTCAACAGTTTTAATTCAAAAAGATCTTGCATTTGAAAATACTGTAAATTAGCATTATGCTGTTTACTAACTGATCTAGATAATGCATTCCTAATTTCCATTTCACAAAGCTTTTCAAAACACACAGAGTTGTGTGTAAAAGGGGATTAAATAAACTGGAAATTCTAAATTCGTTAGTTGTTAAAGAGTTATTAACCATCAAAAGGTGCAAGTTCAATTTCCCAAATAAACTTTTAAATCAATTAATGTCCTTGATATATCTGCCCTTTTCGTGGGCACAAATGAGAGACCATGTGCTAAAACCTCTATTAAATCAGGTCTTACAGGTTTAGCAGCAAAGTTGTAACTTTTAATGTCACCTTGTTTGTTCGTATGGACAGCAACTCTTCCACTTTTATTCGTATTAGCTGCTAGACCCTCCTGTGTTGTTATCTCTGTCTCCAGGGCTGTTTTTTCGATCGCTGATTCCGTTTTGTTCTTTGTGCTCTCATTTGTTGCCAACCCTGGCCATTGTGAAAACCCTCATTCTGTGTTGGTTGAATTGAATGTACCTCCCATTCTCTTAAACGGCCATTCCAATTAGCAGACCCACCGTAGTCTTCTTGTGCAGGATTACTTTGTGGTTCAGGGCTATTACGGTTTCCATTCAAGAAACTATTACGTTCAGCTTTACTTACAATTTCAGCATTACTCCAAGTTTGGGAAAGTGGGAGGGGTAGGCTATACCATTCGAGTAGTCTTTCTGGTCTCTCTAATGTTTTCTAGTTCTTGCCTCCCTCAACTTATGAATGGTGCTGTCTATACTTTAAAAAATGCGGCTGAATTTGAATTTATATCGAGAAAAATTATTGTCTGACTTAATGTCAGTTTCCATTTTGTTTACGTCATTCTTCAAATTGTCCATTTGTGATGTATAATGCTTGGTAAGGATTTCATGAAATTCTAATCCCTGCTTGTCAAACAATTGAATTAACTAGCAGTGGAATGCAGAACCTTTCACCAAACCTGTAGGGTATCGCCACTGTCTTAGACCCTTGGGCATATGGCGCCTCTGTAAACATTCTCTAAAATATGCAACCTCAAGTTGAAGTTTTCTATATTTCAAGAGATTAAAGTCAAAGTCTTTTAGCTTGTTTACAATATTATTATTGTCATGATTAATCATTGTTTCAAACCCAGTTAAATGGTGTGCGACAAAATGTATGACATCTGTGTGTACTAGTTATAAAACTATCAATACTGTACTAAAGCACTAAAATATGACTCTCTGAGCAATTAGCTCCATGTAAGGGATATTAACAGAGAGAAGAGTTATATGCCTTTTGCGACTGCACCGAATCAACATTTTTCTAGTGGTTGTAGTTCCTTTCCTCTTCACTTAGAAATCTGACACAAGGAATAAAACAATGAGGGGCAAAAGCCTATAATCAGGGTGCATTTTATTTATTGCATTATTTACTTAAAACAGGTGTAAATAATATGTGACTTTTTGCATTTTTAAAGAAGGCAACATATTTGGCTACTATCAATCATTGTTTTCACTCAAAATCAACAATTTTATGAGGGTCAGATTTCTCCCCCTTCTGTTGTGCCTCCTCATTTCTCCCCTTAGCTTCCTTCCACCCTACATACCTCTCTCATATTTCTCTCCTCCCTATTGGCTATGACTCTTTTCCTGTAAACCTGTATCTCTAATCTCTCTCTCTATTGTTGTCTCTCTCTCCTCCTTGGTCTTCCACTTTCTTTACCTGCTGTTAAAATTAAGCAAAAATGTTCAATATGATGTTATTTTAGATTATCCAGATAGTTAAACTCCTTTCCTTTTGGTAACAATGTACATTTCTCTGTCCTTGGTCTTTCAATTTTTTTTTTGTTTCCTTGTTTTTTAAACTATGTTGCCTCCTCATTTCTCCCCTTAGCTTCCTTCCACCCTACATACCTCTCTCATATTTCTCTCCTCCCTATTGGCTATGACTCTTTTCCTGTAAACCTGTATCTCTAATCTCTCTCTCTATTGTTGTCTCTCTCTCCTCCTTGGTCTTCCACTTTCTTTACCTGCTGTTAAAATTAAGCAAAAATGTTCAATATGATGTTATTTTAGATTATCCAGATAGTTAAACTCCTTTCCTTTTGGTAACAATGTACATTTCTCTGTCCTTGGTCTTTCAATTTTTTTTTTGTTTCCTTGTTTTTTAAACTATGTAATAATATTCATTATGTTCTCATTTAGATTGTCTAGAAATTTTTAACTCCTACTCTTGTTTGGATAACATTATTCCTTGTCTAAGTCCTACCAGTCTGTAATCTGTTATCTCTATATGTGGAGCTTTTCTCCCCGGGCCTCTACTGAAAATGGAAATATATCCAGCTAGACTAGCCTGGTTAACAAATGTAAAATAAAATAAATAAATAAATAAAAAAATCACTGCCTTCCCTGAAAATCATGGCCATTTGAATTCTATCCAGTTGACCCTCTCATCCATTGCATGAGTCCATTTATGGGTGCAGTAGTATATTTTATAATTTATTTGACCTCCACATCCCACTGTATTCAGTGAATGGAGAAGAAAGAAAGAAGTGTGTCATTATAGGATCATAGGAAGTTACTAGGCCAATGTGCCTAGGGCCCTTACAAGCTTAGCCAAGGTCTGCTCTTATTTCCACAATCGGCAGCTATTGCCCCTGTCCAAGAGGGACACAGGTGGAACCCCCAGGGTGAATTTATGGTTACCCATCCAATTGTCCAGATTGTGTTTGAAGAGGACCAATGAGGTGCTCTGTTTGACTTGAAGTGGGAGTCTGTTCCAAAGGTATGGTAACCTCTGGGAGACAAATCTGTCCCTGCAGCAGGCTCAATTAATGTCACATACCAGGTTAAGGTCTTTAGAGCAAGTAACACATCTACCATTTGATTTACGGATATGCATGATTTCCAATAAAGCAGGGTCAGAGATTGACTTGTATGCAAGGCAGAGATCACCTCTGAGTAGTCTGTATGAAACAGAATAAAGTGACAGTAATTTCAGATAATCCGCATAGGACAGATGCGGAAGACCTTGAATTTTCCTTGTGAGGAACCTCTGTGGTTTCTTCAATTGCTGCAGGTGCTTGGAAAGGTACACACCAAAAGTGTATTGTACTCAATTATTGTTCTGATGAGGAAAAAGAAAAGGGAGGTTATAATTTATTGTTCTCTGGAGGCAATGCCCTTACTTATGAGATGAGCAAATAGAATGCCCTTCTTACCACCATGGAGACATGGTGGTCAAAGGTAAGGTTGCTGTCAACCTCTCACCACTGACTGCATACTTAAGGTGTCAGTATTGATGTGGTAGTTAGCAGGAATATTGCTCTTAATGAAAGGGATGATAATATATTTTTTGCATTGAGTTTAAGGCCATGACTTTGGCACCAATCATTTGTTTGTGTAAGACCCTGTTGTAGGATCTTGACATCATTTGGAGATTCTATGATCACTCCCAGTTTGCAGTCATCAGCAAAATTTGTCTGCCACAGACCTTTAGTTTTTGCTTGTACTTCAGAGAAATAGATTCCAAACAGAAGAGGTCCCAGGACTGATCCCTGTGGAAACACCACTGGTAACAGGTCTGCTGTTGGAGGTGGATTCCTCTATTTTGACTATATGGGTTCTATCCATTAGCCAGTTAGTGACCCATCTAACGATATAAGGGTTGATACCTAGCTGGTTAAGTTTGTCAATGCCTGAGTGAGGGATAGTGTCAAATACCTTGGCTAAGTCTAGGTAGGCTGCATGCACAGATTTCCCCTCGTCCAGGGCCTTGGTGACTGTCTTAAAGAAGTCCACCAGGTTTAACAAGCATGATTTCCCTTTGACAAATCCAAACTGAGTAGGTTCAAGTGTTTGGAGATTACCTATATCTTTGTTAAGGTCCATGATGATTCATTCCATGGCCTTGCAGATAAGGCTATTCAGGCTAATAGGTCTCTATTTCCTGAGATCAGTGGAAGCACCACCTTTGTGGAAGGGGATAATGGTGGTTGTTTTCCATTTAGCTAGGATGAAACCCATGCTTAGACTATGATTGAAAAGAGTACCAAATGGTATTGCTAATTCTTGTTGGAGCCCATGTAGGACACAGCCTGGGATGTTTTTAGGTCCCATAGATGGTGTGTTTTTGGCCTTAGACAGGGTGTTTACGACCTGCTCTTTAGCAATATAAGGTAAGGGACAGGTGTTAGGGATGTAATAGGGTACATCTGGCAGGGACAGGGGAGGGAAGTTTTCACAGAATCTGTCAGCCAGCAGGTTAGCTATGTCCACAGGCTCAGTATACGTGGTATCATTAACTACCAGTTCAGCACAAATCTGGGGCTTTCCTTTTGGGTTGTGTACGTAACTAAAGAACCCCTTATGGTTGTCCTTTGTTGAGGAAGCTATTAGAGTTATGGATTGAGATGTGTCTTGTATCCCTTTTTTCAAATAAGTTCCTTATTTTTTTAAATAAATAATAAATAATTAATAAATAAATAAAAATGCACCTTTCAATATTTTGTGGGAGCATGAGAGGGAAGCCTAATGCTGGGTGTTTCAAAGCTTTAACCACAAACCTAAAATCTTGAAATGTCGGTAGGTAACATTCGCTCATATAAGGCTAATGTAAAGTGCATCACTTAGACAGTGCCTTGTACATGAGCTCGAGCCCTTATACATTTACTACTCCCTACCTGCACAAAAATGACTTATGGAAATGAGGACAGCCTGCCGTACTACTAGGATATACAAGCCAAATACAAAACCCCTGTGAGGTTGTGGCAGGATACCAAAATGTTGCTTATACTTTGTGCTGCCAAAAATCTTGTTGTGAGGTTAGGACATTTGGGAGCGCAGAGCTAGTTGTGAGGCCAACACAGAAGCACATGAAGAAAAAATTGCTAATGGAAGTGAAAGTGTCAGCAATCAGAAAAGCTGAGGAGCTAACTGCACATTTAAGATAAATGACAGTCTGGTGGTCTGGACTTCACCTGTTTCTCTTTGGGTTTGAGTTGCTGTCTCAGATTCAGTAATCCCCATGGCTCTGTCTTGTGTTTTATTGGGTTTGAGTCTGTCTGTCTCAGGCTCAGTAATCCTTATCATACCTCTCAACCTCTTAGAGCAAACAATCTAGACAAAGCCACAAATAATTGGGGGACAAAGGCCCAACAATAGGGACACTTTTTAAATGTTGCTCTTACAAACTTAGAAAGTTGATAGAATAACAGGGTTTGCATTACCATGAATTTTATGAAGGGTATAAAGTCTGAAACTCAAACAGCTTTCATTATATTCTGACCTCAACCCTGAATGACTTACCAATGATTTGCTAGAAAACCACAATTTTACGAGAAACAGACCAAAAATATCAGGCAAATCTCTGGACATTCTGCACAGATTTCTGTACAGTTGAGAGGTCTGATCCCCATGGCTTTCTCCTGTATGCCTTGTGTTTCTCTGGTTTTGAGCTTGTCTGCCTTAAGCTCAATAATCCACATGGCTTTCTCTTGTCTTTCTTTGGGTTTGTTTGGGTTTCAGTCTGGCCACCTCAGGCTCAGTAATCCCCATGGCTTTCCCTTGTATGTTTTGTGTGCCTAGAGTCCTTTCTATGTCTGTCCCATAGCTGTCTTGTGTGCCTCTGCAGTGTGACTGTTCTGCATGTCATTAACTGTCTGTCTTGTGTGATGGGGTCAGTTTATCTAATACTGCTTGTGTGTTTCAGTCTTGCCATAGTGCTGTCATCGCCTTGAGTTTGGGAGTCTGTGCGTGGTGTCTCAGTTCTGTCTTGTGGGAGTGCGGCCTTTGTCTTGTGTAGGTGTCTGTTCAGTCTTGCAGTAGTTTTGTCCTGGTCTTGTTTGTCTCTGTCCTCTGTGGGTGGGTGCCTTTGTCCTGTGTGTGGAAGTGTGTATGTTTTTTCAGTCTTGCTGTAGTGCTATCTTTATCATATCTGTGTCTGTCCTGTGTGCAAGAGTCCGTGTATCTTTCTGTCCTGTGTGTCCCTGTTCAGTCTTGCTAGAATGCTGTCTTTATCTTATGTGGGTGTCGGTCCTGTGTGTGGGAGTCTATGTGGGTGTTAATGTTCAGTCATGGTATAGAGCTGTCTTTCTCGTGTGTGGGTGTCTGTCCTGTGTGCAAGAGTCTGTGTAGCTGTCTGCCTTGTATGCCTCTGTCTTGTGTGAGGGAGTCTGTGTAGGTTTCTTTGTTCAGCCTTGCTGTATTGCTGTCTTTGTCTTGTGTGCCTGTGTTGTGCATGGGAGGCAATGTGGGTGTTTTTGTGTACCTCTGTGGAACTGGCTACCTTGATGCGGTACAGAGGCTTGTCATAATGTAACAACAGTGCTCCTAAATGCCAGTCAGTCATAGCACTCAATCTCTTTGCACAAAAAATCTGGACAAATCCAAAGATAATGGGGGGACAGCCCCAAAAATCAGTACAATTTTTAAATATTGCTCTTAAAAACTTAAAAAGTTGCTAGAATAAAGGGTCTTGTGTTACCATGCATTTTCTAAAGGATATGACATCTAAAACTCAAATGCATCTCATTATTTAGTGGTCAACCCATTATTTGCCACAAACAATCCAGAAAACTACAAATTTTGAGGAACGGACCAGAAATTAGTCACATCTGGACATTCTGTGAAAATCTGGGCAGTTGAGTATGCACTCAATGTGCATGTACCTCTGAGTTGCTACCTTGCTGTGGTACAGGGAGTTGTCATAATGTAGCATTGGCACTAAATGGCAGTTTGTGTATGCATGCACCTCTGAGTTGCTACCTTGCTATGGTACGGGGGCTTGCCGTAATGTAATCTTGGTGCTAAATGCCAGTCAGTGTGTGTACCCTGGCACATCAGTTCTTAATGATTTGAATGTAGTAACGCTACAGTGATTGTTAAATGGTGCTGTATGAGCTTGACAGGGAAGGGGGTATGACGGCAATGTGATCACACTTTATATTCTCATGTGTTGGGCCCCCAACTTCAAACTTGCTAGGAGCCCCCAAAATGCTAGCACCAGCCCTGCTCCCATACAACAACAAAGTGCAAAAACTTCTAATCTTCTTTTTGTGGATGATTTAAAACTGTATAGTTCATCAGATGAGAAGAAGAAAGCACAACTCAAAGTGGTCAAACCTTTCTCAGATGATATAAGAATGTCATTTGCTCTTGATAAATGTGCAAAAGCAACATTTAAAACAGGAAAGCTGCAGCACCCAGAACATATCAGTGTGGGACAGGAATGTGATATAAAGGAATTTGAGCAGGAGGGACCGTATAAATATTTGAGAACTGATGAAGGATTGACAATAAAACATGAACAAATGTGATCAATACTCAGTAAAGAATATTTTAAATTGTAAAATTAATACTAAAAGCAGCCCTGACATCTAGGAACAAAGTCCAAGGTATAAACCAATTTGGTTTTCCTGTTCTATCTTACAGTTTTGGAGTGACTGTGTGGCCCCAAAAAGTATTGGATCAGTTGGACAGGAAAACCAGAAAAATGCTTCATGCTTATCAAATGGTATATAAACATTAGTGTATACCAAGATTATATATTCCACGTTCTGAAGGAGGTATGGCCCTCCTCAAAGCTGATTACATGTATAGGTCTGCAGTCATAAGACTCCATACATATTTGCTGACCTCATCAGATCCAAACATAGTGAAAGTTTTGAAACATGAAGAGAACAAATCAAAGATGACTTCTTACTTAGTTTAGCAAAAGCATATTGTCAAGCAAGAATGGAAACCATACCAGAACTAGACAAAAATCAGGCAGCAACTGAATGTGCCAAAAAAGCAAAAGAAAGAATACAAGGAGAAGGATCAGATGAGAAAGCAAGAAATGTGGGAAAGGCATAAATATAGATGTAAGTACAGAAAACTCCTGGAACAACCTCATGTTGATCAGGAGCTGATGCAGAAATGATTAAAGAGAGGAGAATTTAAACCAAAAAATGAAAGGTTAATATTAGTTGCCTAGGATAGTGGACTGTATACTCAGTTTACAAAGTCCAAAGATTCTGTAAAACAAAACTGAAAAGAGTCACACATTTTGTTGCTGGGTATGCTACAGTAATGACAGAGGGTCTGTCTACTAAAAGGCATAATAATGTGGCAATGTGGCAAGACTGTTGCACTGAGGATTGTGCAAACATTACAATACTGAAGTAGCTGAGAAGCATAGGAAACATGAACCATAAAGCATTATAGAAACTGATGAAGTTTATATCATTTGGGATCACCCATTGGTAACAGTTCAGAAAATAGATGCCAGATACAGTGGTCCATAAAAAGAAAAAAGTAGGATTGATCACGGAAACTACCACACTCACTGATCGCTGTGTCTTATGTACAGACACGCAGTTATATTGCCACACCCACTGATTACAGTGTCTTATGTACAGACACACAAAGTTATATTGCCACACCCACTGATTACAGTGTCTTATGTACAGACACACAAAGTTATATTGCTACACCCACGGATTACAGTGTCTTATGTACAGACACACAAAGTTATATTGCCACACCCACTGATTACAGTGTCTTATGTACAGACACACAAAGTTATATTGCTACACCCACTGATTACAGTGTCTTATGTACAGACACACAAAGTTATAATATACCATGATTTGCAGGCAGAAATGAGGGGAATGTGGAAGAAGGATACCTAGACAGGCCAGACAATAGTAGGAGCAATGGGTGTCATAAAAAATAATTTACAAGCTTATTTAGATATGCTACCAGTACACGGAATTCCATATGAATTGCAGAAGCAGTCATTTCTGGACACATTGTGGGTGCTGTGAAGAGCACTTCTGGCTAATATCAAAGATTGAAATAATACTAATTTGTTGAACTTTAATTGTACTTTGACTTAGGAACGAGGTCTATTCACATCATGGTATTAGAAATCCAAAAGATTTGGAGAAATTAAACTGTGCAAATGATATAGCAAATGCACTTGCAAATAGTGCAACCTCTACTCTGGAAGCAGTCACTGAATTTCTACAAATCCATGAATCCCTGATGCAGCCTAAGATCTTAAAGGAACATTTCCTATATGTGCTCTTAAAGCCAGAAATTCCTCTTCAGGGGGCCTAAAAATAGTGCTAAACATGCCCTCATAGATCCCCTCCTACAGTTGTTTAATTTATCTTTAACAACAGAGTTTGCCTCTGAAATATGTAAACCTGCTGTTATGATGTCCCTTCATATGGGAGGCCCTGCCACAGACCTGAGGAACTACAAACACATCAGCCTGACTAGTCTGATCTGTACGGCTGTCAAATGCATCATATCTGAGTTCATGAATTGTGATATTTAGACCCTCCAATTTTGTTACGTCAGAGGAAGAGCATGTCTACTGAACTTAGCAGATGTCTTTGAGGAGATCATTGAGGCTATATACAAGCACTCAGATAACACAGCCCGTTTGGATCTTGCCAAGGCATTTGGCACCATCCGCTATTCTTGTACCACAAATAAGCTAAAGGACCTAAATGTAGACCCATACAGAGTATGGAGTACAGCAAACCGGCTTAAAGATAAAAAACACATAAAGTAGCATGTGCCACCAGAAAAAGCAAAAAAGTAACCAGCATTAGTACCTTAAAGAAAAGTGCTGGGACCTCTCCATTTTGGCATACTTTCTGATCTCCAACCCATAAACCCATACCTCTGACTGACAAAGTATGTTGATGACTGCAAGTTGGATGGTCTTGTCTGAGCACCCCTTTATATGGTGTCACCAAGCAATAACTAACCTTCACTAACCAATGGTGTACAGATAAAAGGATAAAGCTAAATGCAAAAAGGTGTTTTTAACCAAAAAAAAAAAATCTTCCCCAACTTACAATATAGCCAGTACCACACTCCAGACTGATGTGGTAATTGGCCATCTTAGTTGACAACTTCTTGTTTTACAACCACTAGATTAGGCAATCTTGATTTAGCCAAGGTGATAGGTAATAAACAGTTATTTACATAAAAGAGAACTGTCAACATTAAAACCATTTTGGAAAGGGAACCCAATAGAAATTTAGAAAAGAGGCCACCCAAAGAAGGTACATTTCTTTGCTTTTCTGAAGAAGTTCTAATTTTATTAAAAGCAAGGAAAGCAATACGTTGTGTTCATGTTTGTTTTCTACTTTGTCCACTGCGGTGGTTTTTTACCCCTTTATATGGTGTCAACAAGCAAGAACTAACCTCCACTAACCGATGGTGTACAGAAAAAAGGATAAAACTAAATGCAAAAAGATGTTTTTAACAAAAAAAAAAAAAGAAGAAAAAGAAAATCTTCCCCAACTTACAATATAGCCAGTACCGCACTCCAGACTGATATGGTAATTGGAGATCTTAGTTGACAACTCCTTGACTTTTGACACTATCTGGCATTAGTTGTCAGGAAATTCTTCTATTTAACCCAACTGATATCTAAAGGTTTCTCATCCAGGTCAAAAGAAGTTATTATTCCCTTGTACTCTGCTCTAATTAGACCAGTTATAGAGTACTGCATCTCCTTTGATATGTACTTATTCAGACATTTCACACATATAGAATGAGCCCAACAGTTTCTAACCAAAATGAGTACTGGTATAAAATCCATTGGCAACCAAGACAGACGTGAAGCCTTGTACTGGTATAAAATCCCTTGGCAACCAAGACAGACTTGAAGCCTTGTCTCTTTAGTCTCTTATAGACTCTTTTGTCTTGCATTCTGTTCCATTAAGGACCTGACCTTCCTTGATCCCTTAAATCTTGACACAATAAACTGTTTCAGAAGCACTAGAACTAAGGATGCATGTGCCCACCAATATGTAAATAAAACACTGGAGGGGCAAATTTCCTACCCATTTTCTACCCCATGTATGGAATAAATTACCTTAACATGTTAAATAGAGTAACACCATCACATCTTTCAAAACTAAACTTGATGAGTGGCATACCTCTCAACCGTACAGATTTTTGCCTCTTAATTTTGGCCTGTTCCTCATAAAATTTGTGGTTTTCTGGAAAAATTTATGTCACTAAATAATAGTAAATAGTGACAGACATTTGATTTTCAGACTTCATAGCCTTCAGAAAATACATAATAATGCAAAACCTGTTATTCTAGCAACTTTGTAGGTTTATAGGAACAATATTTAAATTCTGTCCATATTTTTGGGCATTTGTCTGACATTATGTCTGTCTTTGTCCAGATGAATGCACTGAGAGGTTGAGAGGTATGATGAGTGGATGAAGCATCAGCAAATTCATTCATGGCCTGACTTGCTTTATCCCTTTAGAAACAGAAGTAAAATGATAAGTGGATATTGTCAGGGTGCAAATGGTCTCATGATTTTCTTTTCTTATAATTCCAATAATCCAATGGTCCTACATTGATGGATTGGGTATACATAACCAGATACATGGATGCGATTAGGACAAGTTCATATGGACATAAATTTTACTTTCCTGAAAGAAATGGAGTAAAACTGGAGAAGGTTTGCTTGGAATGATAAGACTAAATATCTCTGTTGGCATGAGCCCCAGATCAAGGAGTTCCACACACGGGGTGGTTTGAATATAGTGAACCGGATAGTAATCCAGCCAAGTGAACAGCTCTATTACCAAGCCACTTGCCATAAAATCAACCTGAAAAAAAACAAGACAAGAGTGTGTTCTTGTTGATGGGTACCAGGGGGTAACAGGCCAAACAAACCCAAAACCATCTGTAGTTCAAAGCATTTCTATTTCAAGAGCTATAGACTCCTCATAGGATCATAGGATCATAGCAGGTTATTAGGCTAATGGCTCTAGAGCCCTTACAAGCCTAGCAAGGAGTTTATAACAAAAAATAAACCTCAGTCAGCACCTGTCATCCCTGTCAATGAGGGACACAGGTGGTACACCTGGAACAAATTTGTAGTTTCCCATCCTCTCATCAAGGCTGCACTTGAAGAGAGTCAGATAACCAACTTTAAGGTTATCTAGATATACTGCTTAGAAAGTCATGCTGCACAGCCTTGCCTCTACAGAAACCAGTTGGAATACAGATCTCATGGAGATCAGATCACATTTACTGTCTTTGACATAACAGAGATTATTTTGATACAATTTTCTAAAGTGAAATAGTAAAGAAGAAAAAGGAAGCATTCAGGAACAACCAGGCTCATATAACATTCAGATCTGTAACTACAGACAAAAGTATTGTGTTTCAGATTTTACAGCTTCAAGAACTACTATCACTTTCGCAAAGTATAAGTGTGTCAAAGAAGGAGAAGTTGAATCAACAAATAAACTCTTCACCTCAAGATTTATACAATACTGACTGAAATTTCCAGTTATATACAGATTCCAGAAAGGGATTATTTTCAAGTTCCTGTACTAGCACATATGAATACATTTTCCAAATATGGGTGCTTGATAAAAAACAGTTTGATTCAGACAGTCTCAAGAATAAATATGTTCTGTATAGTCACTATGCAGAGAAGGTCAAAAAGAACAGGTTACTTTGTCTTCTGCTTTTCACCACATATGCCGGAACCAATTTGGTGAAAATTATTAGGACAGACAGAAAGAAGGCAACAGGAAACAAGCACATTCAGCAAAGAAACTGACAGCCTTTATTATGAGGGAAGACTGTCACAGTCAGGCACAACTGTCGGAGATTGTAGAAGAGTGGCACTATATAGGGAAAGATGGTGACAGTTGACACAACACCCTGACACCATGTAGAAAATGGGGAAAAGGGTTGCTGATGATTATATTTGGTCACTATAGAAAAAGACTGAAAATGTTTTGGACAATTGTGACAATTAGCAATTATTCAACAGTGCCTTGGCTTGTCTAGGCTTACCTGTTTCCCAAAAGGAAACTGCCAGGCCTGCTCTGGATAATGTGAGGAACTATATCTCCTTACACTCCACTAACAGAACCATCCTCCTGGGCTGCACTGAGAGGAAGAACAAATAAATACAAAGATGCAAATAATTGTATCATCAACAGTTATGAGGATGTACACACTCATGTATGTGTGTGTGCATGCATCAGTAAGAGTTTATACTGCATCTGACAGCATCAACCTGAAATACAGTACAGTGGCATTACCTGTTCATTCATTACATGACAATCTGACATATGAACAGTACACACTCAACTTCTGTTTTTGCATGCCTCTGCTTCAACATTTTATGGATATATATACACATACATATGAGTGTGCACACACCCCTACACACACACACACACACACACACACACACACACACACACACACACACACATACATATATATGTATGTATGTCTGTGTGTGTGTGTGTCAGAACTGTAGTTAGCTCATTTATCACATTGTGCAGTTACTTGAACTGGCACTTCCTCAACTAAAAGTTAAGGATGGCAAAAAAGGGTCCTTCATTGAAAAATGTTCGCTACAAATTTAATAAGAACAACACATTGCACATGCTGAGCACTTCGGTACATCAGCCACAAAAGCAACAGTATTAATTTATGAAAGTCAATACGTCACAATTGATACCTGCTCATCACGCTTTCCAACAACTAGTACTATGAGCAGCTATCCCCTTTGCCTCAACCATACTTACAGTTCTGGTGTGTGTGTGTGTGTGTGTGTGTGTGTGTGTGTGTGTGTGTGTGTGTGTGTGTGTGTGTGTGTGTGTGTGTGTGTGTGTGTGTGTATGTGTGTGTAGGTGCAGCCATTACTACTTACACACCTTATATTTTGAATGTAAATTACTTCCTCCAACAACAATGACAGTTCGTACATAAACTCTGAAAACATTAGGAGGAAATATTTTACACATATAAATAAATAAAATCTACACACACTAATAACAAAATAAAATTACAGGATGTTCTGTAAGTGTGATAATGTCCTTCAATGTGGGAATTACAGGGAATTAAAAACATACATTTCATGGGTGGGAAGCTGTTCATATTCCTCTTGGCACATCTGAGTGGTCCATTATCTCTAGGGAGCAAGTCATCATTGCCCTCTCAAAGGCAAAAAAATGCAGTCTCCATGGGATCCGATAACATCCCAGGCTGCATCTTACATGACCTCAGGCAGGAACTTGTAGCACCATTAGCCACTCTATTCAACCAAAGCCTGAGTACTGGCTTCGTCCCAGCCAAGTGGAGGACAGCCACTGTCATCCCTTTGCACAAAGGTGGTGCGTCCACCAATCCAGGAAACTATAGACCCATCAGCCTAAGTAGCCTGATCTGCAAGGCCATGGAATGGATTACCATGGACTTCATTAACAAGGACGTTGGCAACCTCCAAACACTTTATCCCACACAGTTTGGTTTTGTCAAGGGGAGGTCATGCCTGCTGTATTTGGCTGACTTCTTTAAGACAGTCACCAAAGCCACGGACGAGGGGAAGACTGTGCACACAGTCTACCTTGACCTGGCCAAAGCTTTCGATACTATTCTCCACTCAGGTATAATAGATAAACTCTCTCAACTAAGCATCAATCCACTGATAGAACCCACCTAGTCAAAATTGGGAAAGTCACCTCAAGCAGTAGACCCGTAACTAGCAGTGTACCCCAGGGATCAGTCTTGGGGCCTCTCTTGTTTGGGATATACATTTATGAGGTGCAGGCCAAAACCAGTGTGCTATGGCTGACCAAATTTGCAGATGACAGCAAGCTGGGCACTGTCATCAGTTCCCCTAGTGATGTGGACATCCTCCAAGAGGGTCTCACTCAAGCAAATGACTGGTGCCAGAAATATGGCCTCAAACTGATGGCCAAAAAATGCATCATCATCTCCACAAATTATCACATTAATATCAAGGTCCTAAGCACGCAATCAGTTGTGAGGGACTTGAGCATGCAGGTTGATAGCCAACTGACTTTTGACCACCATATATCCTCGGTTGTATGGAAAGCTTTCTACATGGCCCCCTTATTAAGAAGGGTATCTCATCCAGGGACAAGATGGTCATAACATCCCTGTATTCTTCCCTTATAAGACCCATTATTGAGTACAACGCCCCTTTCGGCATGTACCTCACAAAGCACATGCAGCAGCTGGACAGATCACAGAGGTTCCACACCAGGAGAATCCAGGTTCTCAGACATCTACCCTACACAGATAGGCTAAAAGCCCTGTCCCTCTACGTAGTCTCATACAGACTCATCAGAGGTGACCTCTGTCTGGCATACAAAGCAATCTTAGACTCCGCCTTGATGGAACTGCTGCATATCCTCAAGTCAAGCTCCTTCTTGAGTAACCCAACACTCGAACTTAACCTGGTCTGTGACATCAATAGGACTTGTTGGCGGGACAGATTTATGTCCTAGAGACTCCCCCTTCTGTGGAATAGACTCCCTCTCCACATAAAGCAGAGTACCTCATTAACCCTTTTTAAGCTCAACGTGGATAACGAGATGGGAAACAGAAAATACACCCCTGGGATTCCACCTGTGTCCCTGCTGGACAAGGACATCGGGTGCTGACTTGTTGGAACATGGGCTAAATTCTTAGCAAGGCTTGTAAGAGCCTCAAGTCCAATAGCCTAGAAACTTCCAATGATTATTTCCTTTTAACACCCACTCTGTTGGCCATTATTGCTTGCTTATTGCATTATCATGCTCACTGTGTGGCACCCTGTAATTAAAGAATACTGTGTATAAGACTATGTATTCAGGATTTTTTTCTCCTTAAAGGACGGATGTCACATCCACTGGTTCATGTGTGGTACTACTGTACAATCTTTTTAAAAGGGTGTAAAAGTGAAGGAGACTGGCTCATCATTTGACCTCACCAAGCAAGTTCAATAAAGATGCTGGAAAAATGGGTCAAATCACATTTTTGTCTCTTCCTTCGACTATGTTGATAATACATCAGGCAATGCAACTTACTGCCTCTCCCTCCAAATACAGCCCTTTTCTGATATATTGCATGGGACAGTTGTAAAATAGAGAGCAAGCTTGCAGTACTACAGCTTAAGTCCGATACAAGCAAATCGGCTTAAGTAAATCAAATGAGGAGGGAGGGCACTCTATATCCAAACAATGCCCCTTTTGGGATGTACCTTACCAGACACCTGCAGCAACTGGAAAGACCCCAAAAGTACCTCACCAAGAGGATCAAAGGGCTCAAACAGATGCCATATGCTGCCCGGTTAAAGAAACTCCAGCTCTACTCAGTAGCATACCGCCTGCTCAGAGGCGATCTGTGCCTGACGTATAAAGCCATGTCCAACCCGGAATTAATGGACATGCAGCTATGCGCTCGAGAGACTTGAACCTCAGCACTGAAATAAATAGGACATGCTGGAGGGACAGATTCATAATCCAGAGGCTCCCTTCACTCTGGAATAAAATCCCAGTCCAGGTTAGGCAGAGTCCCTCATTGACTCTCTTCAAGAGGAATCTTGATGAGTGGATGGGAGATAGTAGGTTTACCCCGGGTATCACTTCTGTGTCACTGTTAGACAGAGGCACAGTATACTAACCTCAAAAAAGGGCATAGCAAAATTAATTTAAAATGGATGGCGAAAACCAAACACACTGTGGCTAGGCTTATAAATGCCCTAGGGCCGATAGCCTAGTATGAACCTATGAACCTAATTGTCACCTCAGTGTAAGGTTGCTAAATTCTCAGACGTTTAAGCATACAAATTTAAGGAAGAATATGAAATTTTGCAAATGTTGCAAAAAAGTATGAATATTTTTGCAGTACAAATCATACATGCAACTAATGCAGTATTCCTCCTTTATTGACAAAGTAACTGCCTTATTGTTTCAGCATCTGCAACATCTAGAATACTAAAAAATATATTTTTTTCCTAAAATATCAGGCCATTTACCAGTCTTTTGTGTTTATTCCCCTGTAGGATACAACTGCCACATCAAGTATGTCCCGTGAAAGGAGGAAGGGTGATCTTAAGCGTACTTCAACTACTCTTGGTCATGAATGGATTCTTGGAGTTGATGGTTCCCTTTAAACATATTGCCATGCCTATGACTCATCCTGTAGTTTCCTGTTTCAGAGAGTACAAGCATGACTACTTAAAAGGCCTGAAACAGGAAGGACTTCATTATCTTCCTAAATGTTGAAGCCCCCCTCCCCCGTATTAATACACAAATGCAACCACTGGAGTTGCAGAATAGAAGCATGGTCCACTGAAGGTAGTTTAACAATTCAATACTTTTATAACAAGATGCAAATATTGCTAAAAATCATAATGATTACAACAAGCATTTAGATACTTCAGTCCTTCCTCCTGATGTTGCCATGAGTGTTGTGATTTTTATCATTATTATATTAAAGTATTCATTCCACATCACTCAATGGTCCATACCTGTTACGAGATGAAATGATTTGGTAGTCCCAGCTTGAACCTTCTACTCTCATGGACAAATAATACAATATGGCAACTCCACACTATGGTTCAATAAAGGGAGCTGAATAACAGAGAACATAGCACAATAGCCACAAGATAGGATGAAATATGTCATATGACTAGGTTTCCGTACAAATGCCAGGTTGCAAAACTGGATGAAGTCAGAGATATTTCCAGGCTTGTTCAGTATAAACCTGAAACTGCAATACAACACCCTCATGAGGACTTAGAAGAGAAAGTCTCACCTGTGTGTTTCATATTTTAAGAAGGTTACATCACGCACATCAGAAGATGGACAAGCAGTGTAATTCTTTACCCCATGGTGATACCAACATAGCATAAGAGTTGACAATCGTCCTTGCCCAGCACATTGTGGTGCCTACACAGCACAGGGATTGACATTCATTCCTACCATGCTGATGGAGGTGGAGGTGCTTACACAGCACAAACAATCCCCCCTGCCCAGCCCCACAGCACAGAGACTATCAGTCACCCCTGCATGCCCTTAGTGACGCCACACAGCACAGTGTCTGACAGTTACCTCTGCCCAGTCCATGGTGGTGCCTACACAGCACAGGGATTGGCATTCACCCCTACCCAGCTGATGAAGGTGGAGGTGCATACACAGCACAGAGAATCACCGTGCCCAGCCCCACAGCAGAGAGATTATCAGTCACCCCTGCACACCCTTAGTGATGCCCACACAGCATAATGGCTGACATTTACCCCTGCCCAGTCCATTGTTATGCCTACAAAGTGCAGGAGTAGACAGTTTCTTCTCCCCAGTAGCTCCTCAGTGCTAGTAGAAGTAGCATCTGTGTCTGCATTTCATTAGTATCCTAAGACTCTTGCACTTGGTAAAAGTATGGTGGGGACACTGTAAGGGAACAAAGGGGCAACATGCCAAAAAGTTGATTCAAGACATAAATTACACTGTTACAATCAAGACATAAATTACACTGTTACAATCTATAACTTGCCCCTACAAATAAAAAGAGGGCAGATCCATTTGACAGAGAATATGTTTTCTGTTTGCACCAAACTAAAAAAATTCTCATGATTTCCATTAAATTAAAATACATTAGATTTCCTGGTGATAGTGTTTTAAGTTTTAAGTTGATGTATACCACTTTTTGGGAGAGAAAAAAAGCTTGTTTGGCTCTAGAATGCCATCAGCCTAGTTCTTCTTTGAAGTCTATGAAGGGCAGGCTGGTGCTGGGCATTGTTCTTTCTCTGCTATTCTAGGACGATGTGTGTTCTACCTGACTGTCAGGTATAGCAACTATAAAAGGAGCAGTTATAATGGGCTTAGCTGGCAAGGAGAAGCTATGATCATCTAGGCATTTCCTCAGCTTGCCTTTAGCAGAACATTTTGAATGTCAGATATGACAAGGAATATGTAAAGAAGTTTCCCTGACTAAGATCCAAGTCTCTCATACAAAACCTTGGGGGCTCGGGAAATTGCATCGAGATCCAAACAGGTCTCTCATTTTAGGATCACAGAAACCAGTGATATTTAACCTGAAGTCTTTGTTTACCCTTTAGAGTAGGTACCTTTTTAAGTTTTCATTATCCATTTTTTTTCAATCATTTCTTCTCTCTTTTGTCTTTCCTATCTAATTAAAAATGGTGGTAGAAGATGTGACTTTAGTTTGCCTTGTCACTATGAGATACAGACTAAGAAAACACTGTCTCTAATACTGTGAGTTAGTAATTTATACTGTTCAAATTGTAGACTAATATTTTTCAGCTGCTAAAGTGCCTTCACACCATGTGCAACGATTATTTTGCCTCTCATAGATGCATTCTATTCTTACACAGAATGTTTTAAAGAAACAATGACAGCATATGCTGCAGGTTTAACTCCAACATTATAATCTTGAAAAATGTTATTTTGGCAATCTAAATATCTTGCAAATGACACACAGCAGCCTCTGACTGTTGTAAATGTTCATGTAACTGCATCTTTACTTTCCAAGTTGCAGAAGAAACTAAATTATATCGACATAGTTCTATTTCTGTCTGCTTAGCTTGTAAATTTACTTTCCAAGTCAGTGATTTGTTCTAAGATAGCGTTTGCACTTTATTTAACCTCATACTGTTTAACTGTATGACTATAACTGTACTGTACTGCAGAAGTTTTGCAAGCTTAGTGGAATTTTTAAATGTTTTTGACGGATCTCATGAGCATCTTCCAAAACTCTTATATCAAGGAATTTACCTGTAGCTTCTCCCCAGCCTTTAATTAAACAGTCATAAACTAACATAGCTATTTTCTAATTAAAAATAAAAAAGCATAACTATGAGTAATGTTTATTACTTGTTTGTCTTTTCCTTCCCTTAAATTGGGCAACATTTGACATTTGAGAGAATGTCTTAAATATATATATATATATATATATATATATATATATATATATATATATATATATATATATATATATATATATAGAATCAGCAGCTGTTAACCAAAGCTAGTCCAGACTTCTGAGTCCTACTGCAATATGGGCCACATGTATGGAGTCCAGGGACATGTATATCTAGAAAAAATTATGAACAATGAATTATGTTTTTTTTATGAGACAAGTGGATGTTCCCCTTAAACTGAAGAGATATGATATGATGTGAGCAGATCCTGCTGTATGTTACACCTCCTCCTCCTATTATGCCAGCCTTGGAGGATGTCTTAAATGATGCCTGGAATAAACCTGACCCTCAGCCTTCAGTCCCTAAAAAAGGCAGAAACATTTTAATACCAACCTTTCTCCTGTGTTATAGAAGGTAAGATATTAGACAGATTTCATAAGAGAATTTCTTTCTTCAAATCTATTCCATCGTGTTAACAGATTCTTGCATTGTTCTGCCACAGTTCCTATCTGAATCCTACAGTTTCCAACCTGTCTCGGGTGTCTTAACCTGCTTTCAAGAGTGTGTTTGAGTCTGCAGATACTGTGTCTTGGGCTACTACTACTGCTACTGTTTTGAGAACACATTTATTTATTTGTCTATTTGTTTATTTATTTTATTTTATTTATTTAACATTTGTTTAGCGACTGGGCTGAATACCCATTTTCAGCAAAGGCCTGAGGAGAAAAGCTCCACAGATAAAGACAAAAGACAATTTAGCAAAATACATAAATACAACATATCATCCATCAATATATCAACAGTACTGTAAAAGTAGAAGAAAAAGAAAACAGAATCTCAGTTTTTCCAGTACAATACATATAGGAATAAGGTTCTGCAATAGAAAACAGGATCGGAGATTTTACCAATACAATACATATCGTAATAAGGTTCTGCAATACAGATACAGACATTAATGCATCAAGATGTATATTAAGTTACAGTAGCATTGATGATATAATTGTTTGTACAGCAGTCATGGCATACTAGTTGTGATGTTAACTGACAGCAGAGAATTTGGTTACAGAGAGAGATCAGGAAAGTGTTAGGTGGGAATGCTTAGTTGAGTTTAACCAGGGGAGGTACATAAACAGAGCCAGTTTTTGGTTAGGTGGTTTCTGAGAAGCAGTTAAAAATTGTCTGAGTTTGCAGTACTAATGATATTTTGGGGGATGGAGTTCCAGGTTTTTGAGATTTGGAAGGAATATAGTGAGTTGCCATAACTGTTACTGGATTTAGTGACCTTTAAAAGGGATTTGTCTGTAGATCTTAAGGCTCTGAGAGTACGGTTTGGCTGGATAAGCTTGTGGAGAGCTGGACAGTTTTTGGGTTTGGTAATTATGGTTATCTGCTTATCTGCTTTTGCGATTTGATGGGAAGAAAGGAGGTTAGGTAGTTCAAACCAATTTAGTTGCTGAAGTGCTGTACAGTGGTGGGATCTATATGAGGAACTAGTGTTGAATTTGGCAATTTTGTTATAGCATGCCTCCAGCCTAGCTAGGTTGATTTATTTAGATTAGTATAGACTGGAGATGTGTATAATAAGGTGGAGAGAAGGTAGGTTCTAGCAATGGCTTGCCTGGCTGAGTTGGTTAGGAATTGATTGGCTCTTTATAGTCAGCCAAGTTTGATATGGATTTTTTTTAATGACTAGTGCAACATGCTTGTCAAATCTCAGGTTGTTGTCAATGGTGACACCTAGTAGTTTGGTTTGAGGAACTGGTTCTATTTTATTATTGGCTTAGTATCAGTTGTTGTTTGGAGAGATAGGCAGGATTCTCTGTCTGAAAATGATTTTTGTTTTTTTTTTCCAAGAAGTTGTGAGAGGGAGGGAACAGCACAGATTAGGGTTGAGTTGTTGCTGTGGGTAGTTTACAAGTGAATGCTGTAAAGAGAAGTGCACCTAAGCTTGATCCTTGTGGAATGCCAACAGAGATTTGTAAATATGAGGATAGTTCATTCTGCCATTTCACAGCTTTTTATCGATCAGTGAGATAGCTGTGAAACTAGGAGAAAGCAGATCTGAGATACATTTAATGATGCTAGCTCATTAAGTAGCTTTTAATGTGAAAGTATGTCGTATGCTTTGAACATATTTAACAAAATGGAGGCAACTTGTTGCCCATCAATTTTTAGATGGTTTATAGTGTTAATGAAACTTAATAGGGCTGTAGTAGTGATGTGCTTAGGTCTAAAGCCATGCTGGGATTTAATTAACAGATTGTTAGAGGTAAGGTAGTCCATAAGCTAGGTGTAGATGCATTTTTTGAGGATTTTAGACAAAGGTGAGAGAATGGCAATTAGTCTAAAGCTAGAAAATTCTGTTGAGACGCATCATTTGTATAGAGGTATGATGTAGGATGTTTTCCATATTTTAGGTATGTACTGTTCTCTGATTGATCTGTTTATTAACATAGAGATAGGATAAGCTATGGTGTTGGCTGCTATTTTGAGATATGTGTTAGGGAGTTGATCGGTTGTGAGGGTTGTGGGCTTTAGTTTCTGCAATAGTTTTCTGATTGTAGATTTTTGAATGGGTTGAAAGCAGAAGGGAATGGTAGATGCTGAGGATGGTGGTAGACTCAATGGAGGAGTGTTATCTCTATTTTTAATAGATAGGATGGAGTTGGTGAATTGTGTGGCCAAGCTGTCTTTGGTGTTGGTGATGGTTAGGGATGGAGTTAAAGAGTGACCAGGTTGAAGAAGTTTTTTGATATTGCTCCAGAATTTTTGTGGATTATTTTGGTATGTATGTTGTGTTTGAGTGTAGTATTTTTTTTATCTTTTTTGATTTGGGATTTGGAGTTGTTATTAAGGTGACAGTAAATTTCATAGGTTCATACGTTCATAGGTAGGTACTAGGCTATTGGCCCAAGGGCCTACGTAAGCCTAGCCTGCAAGGTTCCATAGCTTACACCACCCAAGGAAGTTATTTTCTGTGCCACTGTCCAGCAGAGACACAGAAGTGATCCCTGAGGTGTATTTCCTATTTCCCATCCACTCATCAAGATTTTTCTTGAAGAGTGCTAATGAAGAACTTTGCTTAATGTAGATGGGTAGCTTGTTCCAGAGTATAGGAAGTCTCTGGGACAGGAATCTATCCCTCCAGCATGTCCTGTTTATTGTGGTGACAAGGTTTAGGTCCCTAGAGCATGTAGCTCGGAGGGATTGGGATTTCTTTAGGTGTAGCATTTCCAACAGCTCTGGGTTTGACATAGCTTTATATGTTAGGCAGAGATCACCTTGGAGTAGGCAATATGCTACAGAGTAAAGCTGTAGTTTTTTGAGATGGTCAGTGTAGGGCATTTGTTTGAGGCCAGTAATCCTCTTTGTGAGGTATTTCTGTGGCCTTTCCAGCTGCTGCAGATGTCTTGTGAGGTACATTCCAAAAGGGGCATTGTACTCTATAATGGGTCTAATGAGTGACGAGTAGAGGGGAGCAATGACCTCTTTTTTCCTGGATGAGAACCCTTTTATGATGAGGTGTGCCACATAGAAGGACTTCCTGACTACTGTGGCGATAAAGTTTAAATTCAGCAGTAACTTTGTAACCACTATTTGTCTGTTTTTTCTGAAGAAGTTACTTTATTAAGAGTGACGAAAACGTGAAAGACTGTATATTAAACTGATTTTATGTTAAGCAGAAGTTTCGTTTTTGGGACTATTATCCTTTACTAGCTGTAAGCTGTTGGTTTTCCTTTTCGTTTGGTTTGTCAGTTGTTTTTTTATTGCCTAGTTTGTTTGTTTTACTGTGGCGATGTGACTATCAAAGGAGAGACTACTGTCCACCTAGGTCCCAAGGTCTCTTATAATGCATTCAGTGTTAAGTAGATTGCTGCCTATGTGGTTGTTCATGGGTACAGAGTTTTTACCAAAGGGGATGACACTGCACTATTTGGCATTGAGCTTGAGGCCATGGCTCTGACACTATGAACCTATGAACCTATGAACCAGGTCAAAGTAAGTTTGGTTGTTGTTAGTCTGGTAATAGGACCATACTTTATCCCTGCCCTTGAGTAATTGTTTGGTTTCTTTGGACAGCCATGGAGTGTAACAGGAGCTAGGATGTTTAGGGTTTCAAGGAATTTAGTATTAAAATATTCCATGCCAGAGTCATGCTGGAGGTGAGATAGGAGAGACCAGTCACAGTACTGCAGTAGGGGTGTACAGGTTGCTGCAGAAAAGTGTTTGCTGCTTCTAATCTGGCTATATAAAGTGGGTTTAGGGAGGTTGGTTTGGTGTCTAAGTATAAAGTTAGTTAAGTGGTCACTTAGTCTGTCTAGGAGACAACCTGAGTGATAGACTAGAGGGGGTTTATTGGTTTAAGCCCAGTCAAGAATTGACTTTTTGCCCTTGTGTTTATCTGTCCTGGTAGGTGAGTTTATTATTTGTGTGTATCCACAGAGATTTATGAGATTAGTTGGGTTGTCAGAGGAGCAAGTAAGCCAATCTGTATTAAAGTCTCCCATAATTAAGGTCTCCTGTTTAAATGTGGAAGATGACTAGGAGTGTAGGTTTTCGATTGTGGAGTGGTTGTTGCTGGGAGGGAGGTAGACTGAGATTAGGATTAAGTGTTTGTTTGGGTTGATTTCAAGTGAACAAGTTAGTATTTCACTTTTATTTAAGGTTGGGAGGTCAGATTGGATTCTTTGGCGTTTTAGAGTGCCTTTGAATAGGATTGTTACATTTCCGCCATGTTTTTTTGTTCTATCTAGTTTGTGAGTATTATATCCAGGGGGAAGGATTTCATTGTCATTTATATGGGGCTTTAACCAGGTTTCCATTACGATAGCTATGTTGGGTGATTATAGGGTGACAAATGCATGTAGTTCATGGATTTTATTTAAGAGGCTTCTTATGCTCATGTTGATGATAAGAGTACTAGGGGTGTTATGTCTTAGGAAAGTGATGTGGGGAGGGAGGATGTTTTTTTGTTATTTGTACTGTTTGTTGTGTTGAATTGTGACCAGGGTTTAGGTAAATATTTCCACTTAAGTTCAATTGTGTGTTTTTTTTTGTTGTTGTTTTTTTTTGTGGGGGAGTGGATAGGGAGGTATAAATGTCATCTTGATACTTTTTTGTGAGAAGTGTGGGAAGGGTGGGGTTGGGATGTATTTTTATGAAAGACATTGTGTGATGGATAAATTAAAGAGGTTGGAAGCAATGGGAATATTTGAGTGTATGCATGGTGTGGAAAGGATAGGTGGGTGATTTATATTTTGGTATTATATGTTTGTGGTATGAAGTAATGTGGACAAAGGTTATGAGTATGAGGATGAAAGAGATTCATGCTGAATACATTTTATGTTAGAGTTGTATTTATGTGGAAATGGGGATATATATATGTTTTTTTTTTTTTTTAGTCTGTTATTTTGGTAGAATTTATTTTTCACTGGGTTGAGTAGGCGGGGGAAATATAAAGGATGGTAGTGAGTTGGATGGTTAATTATTTTGTTTTAGATGTGGGAGTGGTTGAGGTGGGAGATTGGTTGACTGGATGTAGGGGTGTGGTGAGGTTAAAATAAATTTAGATGAAGTGGGGGGGATTGGGGGTAGAGTAGGGGAGCAGAGTGAGTCCAAGCAGAGGAAGAACAGAGCGGGTAGAACCAGAAATGGGAGAGGAGGATGAGAGCTACAAACAAATATCTGTTTGAACTTCCACAGTGGGAGTTTTTGGAAGACGTCAGCTTGCGGCAAGTAAATATTTGCAAAAAATCAGTTTTAAATGTTTTACTTCATTAAAAGTAATTTACTTTATTAGAAGAGCAGCTTCAGCAGGTAGGACTGTAAGAGTAAGTTTGCCACTGCTGTAGTAAACATACTTATAATCAGAGAGTTTAGTTGGCATATGCCTGTTCTTAGGTGTTTTGCCAAACAGCAGGTTAGTCTGTGCTGCTGAGTTATGCTATTTCTTGTCCATTTCTTGATTAAGGTTCAAATTCCTTTAAAAAATAAAGTAACCTAGAAAGACGGCCAGTGGGGGTGTGGGTAGGAGAACCTGAGACCAGCTAGCATTCCTGTTTCTGTACATGCCACTAATCCAGGGACTGGGAACCTTACCAATACACAGCTACTACTACTTTGTACTTTTATCTTGCTATGTATTCTACAAACACTGCGATCCCTTTAGTTGGTTTGCGGTCCAGCGGACAGTTGGAAAAACAGAATTGAAGCAGTCAGTAGACTATTATAATGGATGTAAGGATATTTTTGGCTTACTGTTTTCCTCAGGAGACTGAGAAGAGAGGTACATAGAACGACAGTTAGGAGACAGCCCGTGTGAAGGAGAAATTGATAAACAAATTAGTTTAAAAGTTGTATCTGCAAGCACAATAACTAAAACATGTACTGCAGTTGAATAGGTACAACACTTGCTTTGCTTACTCAAGCAATATTTCAAATGCAGTTTCTAATAATTTCATTGCCTACCTCTAGACCATAAAAGAGCAGTTTATAACACTTAGGTTATGCAATTAGGCAGTGAAAATGGGAATAACTATACACAGTTTCCCTACACATATGTAATCATAGAGTCTGGAAAGGTATAAAAAGTACAGCTTATAACACTTAAGTTATGCAGTTAGGCAGTGGTAAATGGGAATAATACACAATTTCCCTACACATATACAATCAAAGAGTCTATACATCCAAAAGGAATTTATGCATCAGCATTATGGTAGTAAATGACAATATCCTATTCTTGCCTGTTAGTAATCTATTAATCAGGTGGTTATCCCATGTGGTAATTACAACATCACAGCAGTAGACTGTAAAGAGTAAACTGTTGTAGAATGGTATTTCTTGCTAATACTTGTTTGTGACACAGAGCAATAACAGAACAATCTAGGCCTGGACTTAAGTGGCAAACACACCATCGATTGGAACGCTGGTTGGGAATCCTAATTACCTGTGTCTAGATTTGAAATTGGTGCCAGAATGCAGAGGATTAAGTAAACTGTCTTCGAACATTATGGGTGGACATACCTAGATACATGCTCAAATGTTTTCTGATGAGTTAAAAGTCTGACATTTTAAACTCTAATTTAACCTCTCCAACTGTACTATGATTAACATAATACAGTTTGATGACAGAGGGATAGCATGGGTGAACATTCCTGGATACATACTCAAAAGTTTTCTGATAAGTTAAAGTCTGAAATTTTAAACTCTACTTTAAACTCAAACTGTATTATGATTTGTATAATACAGTTTGATGACAGAGAGAAATTAATTTAGGGAGTTACTAAGCTTTTTCAAGCCCCACATTATAAAACCTACAGACTTTCTACTGTTGTTTTTTCAAGACAAAATAATCAATCTCTGTCATCTTCTGACAAATAAGGAGAATAAACGTGCTAGCATGAGAGCAGAAAAAAGGAATACTTAAAAAGGGGGGGGCAGACTACATCTTCAGAATGACTATGCCTGCATTTCTCCCAGTTCCCTTTCTCCTCCTATCCTTACATCTCTAAGTCTGTCCCATTAACTGTCTTTCAGTCTTTCTCCTTGCCAGCAGATTGCTACAGTTGGCACTGAATACACATACCTCCTTTGAAGGGATTTCATCCCTACCCTCTAAACAAAACAGAGATTGTCCTCTGGTTCCTCAGCACATGCTTATCCTGGGAACAATAACACTGCCTTTGGACCAAAGGGAAAGGCTTCTTCTCCAGAATTTTCCTGGTTTCAAAGAATAAGCTTTCGTGAAGACCAGTTCTAGATCTTTTCTTTCTCAACAAGTTTGCAAAAGTACCAAAATCTAAAATGTTGACTCTTTATGGTCTCTTACCAGTCATTGCTCTTCTGAGTTGTATGGTAACATTAGCTCTAACAGATGCTTAGCACATTCCCATAGTCACAAGCTTCAGAAAAATTCTCATATTCTTGGTCTGGGTCACATTATCATTTCTATGTGTTACCCTTTGAGTTAGCTATAGCTCCTAGGGTGTTTACAAAATATCTGTTTCCAGGGATCGCCCACTGCAGACTGCAAGATATTTACAATTTTAATTTTTCAAATGACTTACTGACATACTTCTCAAACTCTTAGAGCAAGAAATCTGGACAAAGCCATCAATAATGGGGTTACAAAGGCCCAAAAATAGGGACACTTTTTAAATATTGCTGTTACAAACTTAAACAAATGATAGAACAATGACTTACTAAACCACTAAATAATGCACATATAAATATGTAATATATATATATATATATATATATATATATATATATATATATATATATATATATATATATATATATATATACATATAGTTTAAACTTTTCAAATAATTTTATATTTCAGCAAGCTTTTTACAGAAATTGTATCATTTAATTCAGGCGCAACATCTGCTCTCAAAAAAAAAAAAAAGACTTGCCACTTAAGTCCTAAATATTCTAAATTATTAAACTGACCACAAAACATAACCGATCTACCTTTTCTATCACTAAGAAGACAAACTTTCTAAACTCCTTACAACAAACTACAACTAAAACATTAGTGGTGTCTTTTCTCTTAATAGCTGAAATATGTTCCTTCATTTACCTATATAGAAAGTGTCACAGTTACAGCAGCAAGTTAGACACACTAGTCCCTCGCGTGTATCCTTTTTAGCAGTTATTACTTTAAACATTTGGATTATACTTTAATAGCCAAGGGAAGATATGATTGTAGATGTGATTATATATGTATTATTTAGTAGTTTAATAAGTCATTGTTTTAAAACTTTGATATATAGTTTTAGTCATTTTGATAGACTATTTAAATAACTTATCAATTGAAACATTTTATTTGATGGTCTGTTATGATGTAATTTCCTTTATTGTGATTTATAAACACTGTGTATGTAATGCATATTATTTTCTGAAGAAGTTATATCAAGCAAAGAAAGAAACCACTTAAAAATAACTGTTTTGTATTTTTAATTTATTGTGTATGTGTCATGTATCTGGCTGCTGCACTGGTGTTGTACCTATAGGGCATCTTTTCAGTTGGCTTATTTTATCCCTTGGTTCTAGGGTTTTTACGTTCTTATTAGCATGGATTTTTATGAAGGCTATGAAGTTTGAAACTCAAATGTATGTCATTTTTCTGATTTCGGCCCTCAATGATTTGCCAGAAAACTGCAATTTTATGAGAATCCGACCCAAAATCTGTACAGCTGAGAGTAATGCTTACTGATCTTTGCATAGTCTTTTGACAGATATCATATATCTTTATTATGGTTTCTTCCCTCCTTACCAGTTAGAGCTTCAGAGCTTCCAGATAAAAGTTAAAAAATTCTCCTGGACTCCCTCACACATGATTGTGCTTTTAGACAACCTTCTAGATACATCTCTTCAAAGGCAATACTAACATAGGAAAATGTGAATTTGTATCTGGAAACTTTTACAGTCTGGTCTAGACTGTCTGAGACTTCAGCTAGAGAAATATCTAGAAATTCTAGGGTTTGTGGTTTCTATGATTGCCATGATTTCAAAAACATGATTTAAACATCAGAAAAAATTCAGTGTTTAAAAAAATGTGGTCCCAATTTTTTCACTCTTGGGGATTTTCATATTCCAGCTTTTGGTTTTATCAAGAAGGAATTGCTTTGATAAGGGCACTAAGACTCCTCATTTTTTGTTTAAGAGCTCTTTCTAAGGGTTTAAAGGTATGAGGCCTGCAGGACACTGCAGACAGACCAAAGCACATAAATGTCAAAGAAATATTAGCTGTGATCCATGCTATACAATGTCTTTATGACTTGTGGTCCCTAGGAATTATAGACAATACCACAGTGATGTGGTGCAAAAACAAAGGGGGGAATACCAGGTCCTAACCTTGGGCAGGATGACTGTGATGAATTAAGAGTTAGCTCTACTGCATTGTATTACCCTCTGAGCATCTGGCACACTATCAGATCAAAATGTAGTGACAGACAAACTGAGCAGGACCAGGACACACCCTCATAAATGAAAATTGAGTGACGGGGCCTTACAGGAATTAATCCAGGACATCTTGCAGTCAGGCCTGGAAAACAGACGTATTTTCGTTCCCATGGTTGGGAATATTCATGTATGCATTTCTATGTTTTTTCCACTTATATTCAGGGTCATTCTGAAGAGTCAAAAGGAAGATCCAAAATTATTGTGATGATTCCTGTCTGGTCCAATTGACCAGTGACAATTACCACAACCTTCCTCACAGATTGGATCTACTCACACAAAGCATTGGGAGTTTAATACACTGCATTTCACATAATTTCAATTGACTGCCTGGATCATTCATTTCTAATCACTTTTAGGCACCATTTCATGAGTACATACAACAGGTGATAAAGGAGACAAGAAATCCTGCTACTAGGAAATCTTATGCTAACCAGTGGATTTTCTAGTAGCTGCCCCACCTAAAACCAGGGCCCTATCTGGATTATTACCTGGGTTCTCAAACATTTATGTGAGTTACAATCCTATGACCTGTTAACTCCTTTGGAAAGCATTATTTTTTAGATGTTTCAGCATGTCTGATCATAGATCTTGCTCTACATTTCAGACTTTGCTCAAGCTGTTCTACAAAGTGCTGTATTCTGTTGATATGTAAGATCCCCCTTTAATCAGGTGACACTTCAGTTGTGATCTTTACTTTTTGCTGGGAAAGTATTTCTTTCTGAATTTGGCTGTTTTTGTTTGGCAGACTAACTGTTTTTTGCCCTGACATCTGCAAGAGAATCCAGGTTTTAACCATTCATGGTGGATTGAAATTTTTGCTTTTCCATGCATATTAGTTTATCTGTAGAAAAAAAATCCCCCACAAACCCCACGTGGCTACAGTGGTCAGGAAATTCTTTCATGTTGCACAACTTATTAGTAAGGGCATGGCATCTAAGTCCAAAGAGGTCATTATCTCTCTGTACTCCACCCTTATCAGACCAGTCGTAGAATAAAGTACTCCCTTCGGCATGTACCTGACCAGGCATATGCAGCAACCAGAGCAACTTCAAAGGTTCCTTACAAAAAGAGTTCAGGCCATAATAAACCTGCCTTACACAGAGGGCCTTAAAGCCCTTTCCCTCTACTCAGTCTCATATAGATCGCTGAAGGGTGATCTGTGCCTGAATTACAAGCCATCTGCAAACCCCATATTTATGAATCTCCTGCATATTCATAAGTCAAACAGTACATTTAGTGCAAACTCTGTCCACATCAAGATGCACTGGGACATGCATTGTTTTCCATCTGCTATAGCCTGCCATTACACTCCCCCCACCTCTACTCCAAAATCATATCTATTGCCCTTTAAACTACATCTCAACCATGGATGCAATCCAACAAGTGCAAAAAATGGTTAAACTTTTTTTATGAAAAGATTCAAACCTGCACTATGCAGAGCCAATAAACAAAATTATCTATCACCTGAAAATTGGCAGGATAAAATCCAGTTTCAAGAATGTGCATAAAACAATGACATGATCTGCCAAGAGCAGTCATTTCAAGTTGAACCATTATGATTGTGAGGGAGAGGTTGTGCTGTACCAGCTATCTTATGTCATTTATGGACAGGAGCAATCTGTAAAGTACTCAAGGCATAGGCAAAAATCCATGCCATCTTATATATATAGGGTAAACTCGGGTTATATTTGCTAGGCTTGTAAGGAGTCTTGAGCTATTAGCCTAGTAATCTCCTATGAACCTATATAAGCCCTTATTACTTTTAGAGTGTATCTTGAATCTAGACATCCATCTCCATAATTTCTTTCAGAATGACAGGTAGAATGGATTCTATATACTCTGGTCATTCTTTTACAACTTGGACACTATTTTGTGAGCACTAAGTCATTTAGGAAAGCTATATAGCTGTGGAAGTCCTAGTATGGAACTGCAAAAAGACAGTCTGTGTCAATTCAATCATTTCCAGTTGGTTGCGCCTTACTGTATCTTTTCTTGTTTTTCCCATCATGGTAAAATGTTTCCACTCAGGATTAAGGCACATTCTAATAGAGCCTTTTTTCTTTTATGGCATATTGAAAAGGGGTGGTCTCTAGATGCATTCTACAGGCAACTCCAGGGCCCTGTGTACATATTTTTACAAAGCATTACATGCTGGATTCCTTTACTAATTCAAAGACTGGCTTTTCTAGGACCATTCCCCTTCTCTTTCCTAGTTCCAGGTAGGAGACGCTTTGGTAATTATCCCATATAGCCAAAAGGCTACTGCCGCAGTGATAATAAGTAGCATGTTACAGCTGTGTAAGTTGCTCTTACCATTCGCTGCTGTTGTAGCCACACCCACCCACCAGCCACACCCACCCAACGGCCTTCTACTTCTGTATATAGTTAGTTGTTGAGATATAAAGCTATTTTTTATTGTTATAGCTTTTAGAAGTTCAGGATGAGTACACTCTTCTTTCTGTATGGGCAAGAAATTACAGAAGTTTCTTCAGTATGATTGCTGATTTCCCTCCTCTAAGCTGTCCAATCAGCAGTCAGACTGAATTTGTGAGAGAGAGTCAGAGCATTGTGAAGCTGACCGGCTGTTGTTTCTTGGGCAGGAAACAACCCATATAGCCAAAATGCTACTGCAGCATTGAGGGATTCCAACATTTACTGTTATGGTAAGTGCAATTTGCACAATTGTGATTTTCACTTGAAATTGTGACCTTGGTGTGAAAAGAATGAAATGGTATGGTTAATGTTCATAGCTTCTACAAGGCAGTGCAGGGTCTTATCACCTACAAAAAGATTGCTTTAGACTTTTGATTGCACTTTTTGTGTAGTGATATTTGGTACTTGCGTATTATCGCAACCACATTTCAGACTCACCAATTGTAGCACACGGTATCACTCTATGTATGTGTGTTAAGTATAATCTATGTCACTATGGCCTCTGTAATTCTTTTTTAGCCAAAGTGATTATATTTCTTGATTATCACTCCTTGGAATACTTCTGTCATGGTGTAAGATTGTTAAGACACGTTTCTCACCTACTTGCTTAAAGAAGTCCACAGAGAGCCAAAAAAATGGGTTGGAAGTTTGGAAATGCAATGAAGGAGGTGAGCTAATGATTACATATTATTTTTGAGGAAGACAGTTTATAAACAGATGGGAAGAAGTGTCGGACCAAATGGAGTGTTGTTAAGGTACTGGGGATTCATTATAAGCAAATATATGGAATTAGACGTCCAAAACAAGGCTCGACATTTTTTCAATGCTGAAAACAGAATCGTGCTATTTTATCAAACCAAAGTCGTTCTGCAAGAGCATACATTTCAGCCTGTTAGTGCAAGGCATTTCAACAAAGCTGAATATAATTTGGTGGACAAAGGGCCCAGAATAGGGGCAGATTTAAAATATGTCTCTTATAAACTTAGAAAATTACTACCACAACAGGATTTTTGTTCGCAAGCATTATCTGAAGGATATGAAAAAATGTATGTCGTTATTTAGTAAATTCAGTCCTCACTTATATGTCATAAATCCACAAATCTTATGATGAAGAATCCAAATTTATGACACCCACATCTTGACAAATGAGAGATATGTGCAAGACAGTTTGAGTACATTTATCGCTATGGCTATGGCTTGGAAAAGAACCGCTTCTCCTCTTCAGAATGTGGTTGCGATAATACGCAAGTACCTGATATTTTTGGTGTTTGTTGATTTTGTATTCAAATGTATTCACCTCATACTGAGTATTTCTGCTTTCAGTCAATTTTGTTTTGATTAGTTGGGATAGACCCTAGCTTATCTTTAATCATGTGTGCAGCATCCTCACATCCACAGAGGCTGTGTACCATATGAAAAAGCTCAGCTAGACAGTTTGATGTGACAGAGATCTCATTGGACAAGAACTTTGATCTCTGACTTTTCACTTAAATCTGTGTAGTAACAGGTCGGTTCTTCTTTACCAGTGTTCCATTCTCCAACCCACCAGAGTTCATATGTTCATAAGTTTTTACTAAGCCTATGGCCAAAAGAGACCATAGACAAGCTCAGCCATATCACCCAGTAGTAATGGAAGATTAGCAGTGCCCCCCCCCCCCCCTCTGCCCATTAGGCAGGCTTTTTCCACATATCCTTGGTGAAATTTTACAGTCACCCATCCAGTTATCTTGACTGGTTTCAAATGTTACTACAGAAGTATTCTGCTTGATAGATAAAGGCATACTATTCCAGAAACAGGAAATACATTGGGTTAGGTATCTGTAGTGCCATCTGGTGTTATAGATGTGATGGTGCGGGTTTAGGGCTCTAGAATGCGTGTTTGCTTTACCACTTCTTTTGTTTAGTTGAAGGAGTGCTGGGTTGTTCATAGCATGGAAAGCTAAGCAGAGATCACCCTAGGGGGTCTGAATAAGTACAGGGACAGAGCTTTTAATCTTAAAGAGTAGCCAAGGGTACTGGGACTTAATATCTTTCTGGTGAGGAAACACTGAGATCTCTGAAGCTGGTTTAGGTATTTAGTGAGGTAGATGCCAAAGGATGCATTACATTACATGATGGGCATAATAAGGGATGAATAAAGTGGAACTACAGCATCCTCAGACTGGAGGTTTTCAGTGCATTTCTTTGGAGACGGGGCTTATATGAAGTGGCAAAGGTTGATTAAAAGCAGTTATATTCTATCATCATTTGTTGAGTATTACCTGTACTATACTCCAGAGGGAACAAGTCATGGAAAGAATAGGCCACTGCCTGAAACATTTTTCATATTTGTGCACTTAATCAATCATAGACTAGGTAACCTTTATATAAGGAGAGCTCAAGCAAAACTGGACCATAAAATCTTATAAGATCTATAAAATGGTTCCATTGCTAAATCTGAGGTAACCACTGCCAGACAGAGAATTTAGTCCAGGGCATGGATCTGGTGAACTGTGTTAAGAAGATTCCTGAAGCTATGGATGAGAGCAAAACAGTGCAACTGACTAACTCTACCTGGCCAAGGCATTCAGTACATTACCTCACTTGGGCATTGCAGATAAACTTACAAAATTAGGCATAAACCCATATGTCACCTGATGGATGGCCAGCTAGTTCACTGAAAGGACACAAGAAGTTACAACAGGGGATTCAGCCTCCACAAATAGGACAATTATTAGCAGACTCTGATGGGGATTGGTGCTGGGGCCTCTCCTTTTTGGCATCAACTTCTCTGAAGTCAAGACAAATGTCAAGGGTCTCTAGCCTACCAAGTTTGCAGATGACTGCAAACTAGGCATAGTCACTGAATACCCTAAAGATACAAAGACCCTTCAAGAGGGCCTGCCAAAGACAAACAACTGGTGCCAGAGCCATGGATTAAAAGTCAAAGTGAAAAATGCATTATAGTAACTTTTAGAAAGACAGCCAATACTGTAAATTACACATTGATAATACACCCCTAAAAGTAGACACAACGGTCAGGTATCTGGGAATACAAGTTGACAGTAACCTGAACTTTCACCATCTTCCTACTGTGCTGAGCAAAAATCATTGTGTGTTGCACAACTTATAAGTAAAGGCATGGCACCCAGATTCAAGGATGTCATTGTTCCTTGTTCCTTGTTCCATTGTATTTGGCTCTCATCAGACAAATCATCGAGTACAATGCACCCATTGGCATGTACCTGACCAGGCACTTGCAACAGCTTGAGAGACTATAGAGGTTATCACAAAAAGAATACAAGGCATAAACATTTAGTCATTTATGGCCAATCTCAAAGCCCTCCCTATATTTGGTCTCCCTCAGACTGCTGCTCAGCAATTTATGCCCAGCCTACAAGAAACCATTTTATTCCACACGGGTAGATTTGTTGCACATCCACAAAACAAATAGTGTCATAAATAATCATTCTAAGACCCTAAACCTCATCTGCAACATAAACAGGGCAGGGAGGGACAGGTATGTATCTCAAAGATTACCTCGTTTGTTAAACATCCAAGAGAAGTAAAACTCATCCCTAACCCCATTCAAATATAACTTGGATGAATAAATGGGAAATCACAATTTATCCATGGTTTGGCATCTATGTCCCAAATGGATGGGGCAGCCTGTGAACATTAGATGTGTACAAGCCTATATTGTAACCATAAAATTCCTCGGGGTATTGACAAATGTCAGCAATATTTTGGTAAGTTTGGGGCAAGCTTGACTAGACTTAAAATGCCTCTTGGGCCAATAGCCTAGTAATCACCTATGAACCTGGAGATGTCCTTAATAAAAAGGTCATAGTGGTAATAACCTAGAATAAACCAAAACGTTTGCATAATTGACATCAATTCTTTACTTAAAAAATAAATATATATATATATATATATATATATATATATATATATATATATATATAGTTGACACAGATATTAAAGACACTCAAAATTAACCAATTTATATGTCTTAGTACAAACTGGCATGGAGGTAAATTAATTCTTTAGGGGATAATCTAATATCAGTAAATGAAATAAACTTCTAATTTACTTTACCTAGGATATATTCATGTGTTATTTTCCCCATTGGGAAGCCAGATAACATCTAGCAAAGATCTGAAATAATAATAATAAAAAAAACAAAAACAAAAAAAAAAAAACACCTACTTATTGGTATCAAAGCATTGAGGGCACTTAATAATGGAGACCCCTCTAGTGGACTTCTGCTTTAAAGTGTAGACCAAAATTGTCATTCAGCCAGAACTCTGTTAGTAACATAAGGTTAGTGCACTATGCAGCAAGAAAGAAATTATATCCTACTGGTTGTGAGCAGAGCTTATGTTCATATACAGTGGCCAGTGTATTGCCATTGGAACACTGGTCACACAAGTTAGAATATGGTAGACTGTAAGCTCCCTTGGTATCTTTCTAAGACAGAGAGGACTGCTGACTTAGAGAGATTTTATCCCAGGGTGGTTCTGTGAAACCCTAAGGGTTTATTGTCTCAGGGTAAGCACCCCAGTAGCAGCCAAAGGCTGCAAGATTGGTGCAGATTCATGTTCTGCATCAATCTTTCTGCCTTTGGCTGCCACTGGGGAGCAGTGGACATTCTGCTTGCAGTATCAGGGTCATACTGAATTACAGTCCCCCAGAAACATGCATAGACATTCATCAAGGCAGCAGAAACAGGGGTCTATGTTTACTGAGTGAATGTTTGAATCATTGAACATCCAATCAGTGAATACAGCCCCGAGAACATTCATTCATTGAACGTTCAGTTCTGCAAATGTGTAAGACAGGGAAAGTAAGTAGTTGACCAAAATGTTCCTGTCTCATGCACCACACTATTTCAAACCCACCTGGGGGGGCTGTACCCCCCCACATCCTCCAACATAGGGGTCTTTGACCCCCCCCACCCCCTAACTATATATCAGGGGGTGGGGAATCAAGACATCACTATGCTGGGAAAATGGCATGAAAGTAGTTGGCCAACATCAGGAAATTTGCCCTTTTCCCTACTGTAGTGCCATCTCAGAATTGTTATACATATAGTCAGGAGTGTGGGTGGTGAAGTGCCTCACCTTGGTGGGTTTGAAATAGTGTGGTGGGTGAGATGGAGAAATGTTGGCCAACTAGTAACTTTCCCCGTCTCACACATTCTCTGAACTGAATGTTTGATGAATGAACCTTTGCTGGGTTGTGGTTGCTGATTGGATGTTTGATGACTTAAACATTCGATCACTAAACATAGACCCCAGAAACAGACTTTAAGCAAGCCAAACACTAACTCGGTGATTCTCAGTGTTTGGGACAGGATGGGGTTATAACAGTCTTCTGCCAGTTCTCTGTGGATTACAGAGTGGTAAATGTTTGAATGGGTAGCCTGCGTTAGTGACTAAAAATAATGGAGTGGGAGCATATGAAGATGGGGAGGTTAGTCATTAAATCTTAGTCAGTACGTATGTACAGAGTATATCACATACCATTTGCACTCCTATTCCCTCCTCATCACAACAGTATGGTTAATTCCACAGAGAACTACAAATCTGTTCACATCTTCACTACTAACGACAAACTCTTTTCCATCTGTCCCTTCATGCACACTATCAATCATTTCCCCCAACTTTATCCCTTAAATGAATTTGCTGATACTCTCTACTTCACTGAGATTTCTACTAATAAAACTAAGTCGCTACCAAAGAAAATCTGAAACTCTGCTCTCCTGCTTTTAGTATTCTATATCCCACTTTTTAAATAAGAGCTGCAGACAAAATTACCAAACCTCTGACCTATATTTACAATGTTTCCTTGACTACAGAAATAGCTCCTCCAGTCTCATACATATTTCCTGTCATGAAAACTCCCATGCCTAAAACTTTCAGATTACTGGCCTATCTTTATTCTTGCTAAATTTTTTAAAAAAAATCTTGTATAAACAACAGGTCAAACACATCAAGCACTACAAGGTCAAAGTTCTTTTTGTGCTTAAATTACCTGTTTAACTGTTGTAGGCTACACACTCAAGACAAACCCACCACCGTAAATAGCACAAGTAACAAAAAACTGAGGGTAATACTACTCAATGCAAAAAGTCTATACCTCAAACTGCATGCACTCGAGGCACTCCTCAGTATGGAGAAAATCGATATATGTGCAGTAACAGAAACCTGGTTTAAGGCTCCAGAGAGCACCCCAACACTACCAGGCTACAACGCATACCATACATTTCGGCCACAGAACCCAAACCGAAATACAAAAGGCAGGGGTGTATCCATATTCATCAAGGATACCCACACCTCCAGGTTAGTGGCACAGCACGATGCTTCAGAGATCATCCATGTGCAACTAACAACGGGCAAAACTGCTTTTCAAATTATAGCTTGCTACAGATCACCCACCATGTCCCAGGACCCCCACTCCACATTCCTGGAAACACTGGGAAACATAAAGATCCAACCAAACACCCTGATATTGGGTGATTTCAATTACCCAAACATTAACTGGGAGAACTACTCAAGTACAAACTCCCTTACTCAACATTTCCTAGAATTTATAAACTCAAACGCCCTGGATCAACTGGTCAACATCCCCACCAGAGGTGACAACATATTGGATCTGGTCATCACCAACATGGGTGACCGGTGTTCCACACCGGATGTCAACCCCTTGGTTAGATCTGACCATAAACTAATCACTCTGGATATCCACATTCCGCCAACACCCCCAGTCAAAGAAACCACTGTGAAAAAACTTTTCAAAAGCAAACTTCACATTACTTAAGACCGAGGTGGGAAGTTTCAAAGCCTCTATGCTAAAGGATAACGCTGTCCAAGCTGCAAAATCCTTTACTAATGCACTGTACGGGCACCTACAAGAATGCATGGATCGTGCTATCCCAAACAAAACCAAGACTCACTCCTCCAGAAAAAGGAAACCAGTCTGGTGGACCCCTTCCATAAACAAGCTATACAATAGAAGGAGGAAACTAGTACAGAAAAGAGTTAAATCCCAAGAAGGAAAGACATCCCTGATCAGTATCAGCAAGAAACTATATTCCCTCATAAAATCATCCAAGGCTAGCTTCGAAAGAAAAATTGCCATGGACTCCAAAGATAACCACAAGGCATTCTTTAGCTATATCAAGAATCTAGGTGGCAATTCTCAGATCTGCTCAGAGTTAGTGCAGAATGGCACAAAATACACTGAACCAACCGATATAGCCAACATCCTGGCAGACAGGCTCAGTGCAAACGTCACCCCCCCCCTCACCCCCAAAAGGGCCCATAACTATACCAGAAGAATGTAGTGCCCCTGAAATCACAGACACTCAGGTTAAAACAGCCCTCTCCAAAGCCAAAAACACAGCATCAATGGGACCGTATGGTGTCCCAGGCTGCGTCCTACTTGAGCTCAAAGATGAACTAACCCCTCACCTATACACACTGTTTAAACTCAGCCTCCTCACAGGCTACATGCTCACAGAGTGGCGCACAGCAACAGTTATTCCACTCCACAAAGGTGGAGCCACAACGGACCGCGGGAACTATCGCCCTGTAAGCCTGACTAGCTTGGTCTGCAAAGCTATGGAGTGCATCATCATGGATCTCATTAACAGAGACATTGGAAACCTCTAAACACTGGACCTACCCAGTTCAGCTTTGTTAAGGGCAGATCATGCCTCCTAAACCTGGTGGACTTCATTGACACAGTTACCAAGGCTATAGATGAGGGAAAGGTGGTCCACACAGCCTACCTAGACCTCGCAAAGGCCTTCAACACCATTCCCCACTCAGGTATTATAGACAATCTCACCAGCCTGAACATAAACTCCTACATCACAAGATGGGTTGTCAACTGGCTCACGGACAGAATCCACATGGTAAAAGTTGCAGGAGCTAGGTCTGACTCTAAACCGGTTACAAGTGGCATTCCCCATGGCTCAGTCCTAGGACCCTTCCTGTTCGGCATATACTTCTCAGAGGTACAGGCAAGCACAGGAGGACTATGGCTGACCAAGTTCGCAGACGACTGCAAACTAGGGGCTATAATTGACTCTCCGGCTGACACAGACATCCTCCAAAAGGGTCTCACTGAGACAGATACCTGGTGTCAAAACCATGGCCTCAAGCTAAATGCCAAAAAGTGCATAGTTATCCCCTTTGGAAAAAACAAAGTACCCACAAACTACCACAAAGGTGGTAGCCCCCCAAATATGGAAGACATAATAAGGGATCAGGGGACCCAAGTAGACAGTAACTTCTCCTTTGATAATCACAATGACAAAGTGGTTATAAAATCCTTCTGTGTGGCCCACCTAATCACAAAAGGGTTTGCATCCAGATCAAAAGAGGTCATTGGGCCCCTATATGCATCACTCATCAGACCCATCATAGGGTACAATGCCCCATTTGGGATGTACCTTACAAGACACCTCCAACAACTGGAAAGACCACAGAAGTACCTCACCAAGAGGATCACTGGCCTCAAGCAGATGCCCTATGCAGCTCGACTGAAGAAACTCCAGCTGTACTCGGTTGCATACTGCCTACTCAGAAGTGATCTCTGCCTGACATACAAGGCCATGTCCAAACCAGAATTGATGGACATGCTCCACCTAAAGAAAACTATATCCCCTTGAGCCACACGCTCCAGGGATCTAAATCTCACCACAACAATAAATAGGACGTGCTGGAGTGATTGATTCCTGTCCCAGAGACTTCCATGCTCTGGAACAAAATTCCAATCTACATTAGGCAGAGATCCTCACTAACCCTCTTCAAGAGAAACCTTGACGAGTGGATGGGAAACAGAAAGTTTACCCCAGGGACCACGTCAATGGTTCTGCTGGACAGAGGCACAGGGAACTAAACTAAGGGGGCGGTGAAAGCCAACACATTCTGGCTAGGCTTATAAATGCCTTCCGGCAGATAGTCTAGTACCTACCTATGAACCTGCACTCTCTTGTCTATTAAATGGCATAGCTTCAGAAATTCATTGAGCACAACGACAACCCTTCTCTCCATAACTGATATCGTCTGTAGTAATAACAATGTACTCATCACTGCTGGTATTTTCAATGACATGATCAGGGCTTTTAAAACAGTAAACCTCAACCTCCTCCTTAACAGCAAAAAAATAACTTTGGAAACAATACCATCAGGTGGTTCCAAACTACCTTGAAAATAGAACATTTCAGGTCCACTCTTGTTCAGAACTCTTCTCTGGCTACATTAAACACAGGAGTCCCCTAAAACTCACTTACATGTCCCTTAACATTCTTTCTCTCCATTAATGTCATTCCTAATGAGCTCTCCTTTTTAGACATCATTTTCTATGCTGACTATATCCTTCTCCTGCAAGTTAACAAATGCCCTTCTCTTTTGCAGACTCAGCTACAGAATTCTTTATCTGAACTATGCCACTGAGCGGAGGCTAATAACTTCCTTATCTATAAAAAAAAAAATGTAACCACAATCTGCGTAACCTTCCTTACACCTCCATTAATGATACCCACAATAACCCTATCACCTAAGTTACTGAATAAAAATATCTTGATCTCACCTTTTACCCAACCATCTCCTTATCACCTCATTCTCATAAACCATAAATAAAGTTCTTACACAATTAAAACTCTGCTATACAATGTCACACCTTCTTTTCTCTGTGGCATGCTCTGCCCTGCCAAAACATACTTCTCCCCAAATCAGAATATGGTCTTCTCTTCCTGGCCTTTAACTCTATCTGTAACACTCAGTGAATACAGATAATGGAAGGTAAAATCTGCTGTTGTGATCTGCTTGCAGAAGCCCATTGTCACCACCGTTATCTAAGAAGCTTAAATTAGCTACCAGACAAAGCGAGGGATCAAACGTCTTGCTTGGCACCATCTGCTTCAAAATATTAAAGGGTCATTGTCCACCCTTGAAAAGAAAAGTGCCTTAAGAGACAAAGTATGCTTCTTAAGAAACATCCAATGAAACTTCATTCCCTTAAGCAGACCCCCTTTTAAAATAGTTAATGGAAAATATACCTCTTCTAGATTGGGCCCAGCTTTGTGGAACAAATTTCCTTCTGAGATAAAGTCTGAGACCTTTCTTCTAGGTCTCAAGCAAGACCTCTCCAGGCATTTTCACAAGAGGGCTGAAGGCAAACGTTGCAAAGACCATGGATAATACCCAAACCTCCATAACAACCTGAGAAAGTCTACCTTTCAAACCCTTCTGCTGTTTCTCATCCATTGCAGGTGTTATTTTATTTTTATATAAAGTAGTCTTCTTCTTGTTGGCTTCATTTGCTGTTGCTTCTTCTACTTTGCATATGTTTGGATGCATTCTATCTACTGCATTATTTTCTCCTAGGCATTGTTAATATAAATATTATATTACTGTATATAGTTTTACTTAGTGTGTTGTATCCATGATACAACTTCTGGTAGGCTAACTCATTTGTACTGTCAGTCTCTTCTACTCTGTGGAAAACAGTTCTGCTGTTTGTTGCTTTGTACATATGGCTGTTGTTTGCATTATCTTTGTATATTGCCACATTTGCCACTATGCCCTGGTCATGACTGAAAATGGTCATTGTACCAGCCCACCTACCCAGTTATCAAGTTGTAACCAAATAAATAAATAATAATTACTGTGAGCCACAAACATATTTAATGTACAGTAACTAACAAGGTGTCCGTGCAGTATCCTGCCATGAAGGAAGTGGTTGTACATTGAACTTATGTGACATATATGCGAATCATGAGTACTTCCAGGATGCTGGTCCAATACATTGGTGGAACAACCACCTGCATCACACACTACCTCATGTCTGATGGAGTAGTAACCCTTCCTATTATTGTATGTCTTCCCTATAGTCCTGGTGGATAGCTACATGGGTGCAGTCTGTTGCACTGGGACCTCAGGAAAGAATGCCAAACCAGAGAAGCCATGCACTGTAGTGGCTTGATTCTATGGTGTCACTGAGAGATACCCAAAGTGTCCCCAGTCTGTATCTGGAAGATCTCCTTAGCAAGTATAGTGAGAGTTATGCATACCTTGGCATCCACAGGAATAGAAAGGCCAAGCATTCCTCTAGTACCAGTCTGTGGGCCATATAAGTTTACTAAATCCCTTATAATGTCCCTGTTCACTATAAAGCATTTAAGCCCCTCCTGCTCCTAAAACTTATTATTAATTTCCTATTCCTATACCACCTACTGCAAGATCTCTAAACACTGCTCCTTGCACCAAGTTGTGGTACTATTGAAGTCACCTCAAAATGGGAAATGAGATTTGCAGCTAAATTAAGCATCTCTGTTGACTGCAAAGTAACTACTAGAAGGGGCAAATGGCATTGTATAACCTATGTATGCAACATACACTTGCACAGCTAAATGTGACTCTGAACTGGGAAAAACAGGAAATGTGTTTCATTAATTTATGATCAGTGCAACATTTGCATACATAATCTCACTTAAATCTTATTGTGTGCTCATTTATATACAACAGTGTTTGCAACTTTCTGAGAGTTGTGCATATGCACAGTGGACCTCTATGACTCACACTTTGCACATGCCTGCAACTTGCCTAAAGTGCTTAAATGATTATGAATCCCACCCTGTGTTTCAAGGGTCTGCTATGAGTGCTTGAATTCCAAGCACTCAAAAAACATTATCTCAAAGTTATGGGTTTGAGAATCTTTTGGCTTGTGCAGGCTGCTGTTCACACTTGAACTCAAATATGAGATCAGGCAAGCAGCTGCCTCACCTTACTCAAGTCTGTCAGCCATAGAGTGAGAGCAGGAGAGGGATTTAAGGTTAGGGAGTGGGTATTGGGATTAGGAAGCAGGAATGGAGTTTTAAGGTTTAAAAGTGGGAGGGGGATTTAGGTTTAGGGAGGAGGTGGAGTTTTAGGTTTTGGGTGCAATTGGGGACTTTAGGGTTAGGCATTGTTTTATTAACTTATGCTGATGTTTCCTCGGCTGTGTTTAGTAATAAAAGCAATGTTCTCAGGCTATACCATCTAAATATGAAATGGTGGAATAACTAAGAATATCTAACTACAATTTTTTAGAGGTATACATTACATAATTCCAATCTTTTTGAAATTTAAAGTAGTCACTTTATTCAAAAGGTAAATGTGTTTGCTTGCAAAATCTAATCAGTAGTTTGATACCACTTAAATATATTTATATTTATATTATTATATTTATATTTATCTGCTAAAGGCACCCATCTGCCCTAATAAGCAAAGTAACAGACCTTTTTTCAAAAGAACCAGTTTGGCTTCCTAAAAAAATAATTGTATCCAAATATAATGTCAGCAGAGGTGTGAAGTTGTCTTTACTGCAAACAGTTTAAATTACAGCTTAGTAGTTTCCTTTGCTATACTGAGTGTTTAATACCTACAGTACAAAAAAATAAATTAGCCTGAATATGTATCTGAAAATATATATTTCCTTTGATTAGTTCTTGACAAATTGCAAGTCATCTGTTTATTTTAATTTCATATGGTAAATCCTGGGTTATTTGTCATTTGCAAGTTATACATGTAACATCCTGTTTCTTCACAGCTGTACATATAATGGTCCCGTTGTCCTGAAAGTTTAACAATCTCATTTACGTTTGGCTAGACATCTAAGAAATTCAAGCTATATTGAACTCTATGCTATGTTTCAGTCAGTATCTGTTCTTTAACTTTAAGACTGTCCAAAAGTTTATAGAAAATATCCTGCAATGTCCTAAAGCTGTTAGGAGTAAGAGTTTCAGGAAGCCACAACTGCTGAAGCTATTTGTTTTTTTTTGCTTCCAGATTCACAAGTTTCTCTTGGAGTGTGTTTATATCCTTTTTTTAAATTGCTAATACATTGCTTTGTCCCATAGGCAGGAGATCCTGAATTTTGACATATCTGGCCCTCTGGAATTGCTATTTAACTGTAGCCTTCAAACAGGCTTCATGCCAAATGAATGGAGAACAGCAACAGTCATCCCTCTGCACAAAGGTGGGCCAACTACAAACCCATAAGTCTCAGTAGTCTTATATGCAAAGCCATGGAAAGAATTATCATGGAAATGATCAATAATGATATAGTAAACCTCAAGGGCAGGTTATGCCTACTCAGTCTGGTGGCTTTCTTTAAGAAGGTCACCAAAGCAATGGATAAAGACAAATGGCCAAAACTGACCTGGCTGAGGCATTTGACGCAATACCTCATTTGGGCATTGTTAACAAACTCAAGAGGTTAAGTACAAACTCTTATGTCACCTGGTGGATAGCCAAATGGCTCACAGACAGGACCCCGAAAGTTAGAATTAGGGAGTCCACCTCTGCAGATAGGCCTGTCACAAGTGGAGGTCCTCAGGGATCAGTTCTGGGACTGCTCCTTTTTGGTATTTCTTCTCTGAAGTCAACGCCAATGTCAGTGGCCTCTGGCTGACTAAATTTGCAGGCAATTGCAAATTAGGAGCTGTCATTAAATCCCACACTGACACAAATGTTCTCCAGGAAGGGCTAACACAGCAAACAACTGGTGTCAGAACCATGGTCTAAAACTAAGTGCCAAGAAATGCATAACAGTATCCTTTGGGAAGTCATCCATCCCTTGCAACTATCATATTGAAAACACACCCCATAGATGTGACCCAGTAGTCAGGGACTTAGGGACACACATAGAGAGTAATCTAGCCTTTGACCATAACATGTCTACAATAGTGAGAAAATCATTCTATGTTACGCAACTTATAACAAAGGTATGGCATCTAGGTCCAAGGAAGTCATTGTTCCACTGTATTCAACATTCATCAGACCTATCATTGAGTACAGTGCCCCCTTTGGTATGTCCCTAACCATGCATATCCAACAATTAGAATGTCCACAGATGTTCCTCACTAAAAGAACACAGGGCATAAGTAACATGTCCTGTACAGACTGCCTCAAAGCCCTATCCCTGTATTTTGTCTCTACATGCTGTTGAGGAGAGATCTGTACCTGTCATACAGGGCATTCTCAGACCCACTCTGATGGACCTCCTGCAATATCTGCAAAACAAACAGCACCAGCATTACCCATTCTAAAAACTTAAACCTTGCTTGTGATATAAATAGGACCTCCTGGAGAGATAGGTATGTATCCCAGAGGCTACCACGTCTCTGGAACAGGCTCCCCATCCATGTAAAGCAGAGTTCCTCCCTTACCAATTCAAGTGTAACTTGGGCAATTTGATGGGGAACAGGAAATTCATCCCTGGTTTGGCACCTATGTCTCTAATGGATACAGGTAGCTTGTAAATGGTTCATCTCTCTCAGGCCCCTGCTTACACTTATCAAGGGTACCAGAACTTGTCAGAGATTTGGGATGCATGGCTAGGCTTAAAAAGGCCCTTGTGGTCATTAGCCTAGTAAATGCCTATGAACCTGTTTTCTGTAAAAACAGCACTTCCTGATTTTATCTTTTGTGAATCAGCTAAAAGTTTATTGCTGTATTCCTTTAAAGTGAAATGTTTCTGTCTTTGAAATTTTAAAACAAATTTCAGAGTGCAACATATATATTTTTAACAAACATTTACATATCAAAATCAATTAACTAAATATTTGTTAATAAGTAAATAAAAACATTTCATTTTAATACTATATCAGGGTTGTAATTACTTGACCAGATAAAGGTTATAAAACCCTTTTAAAAGAATTAATTTAAAAAATTTATTAAAAATTTTGAAAAATAGTACTAAATGAATTACTGTCACTAGACTGTTGTTTCAACCCATAGCAGTACAGGATGTAAATACTCATAGTGGTACTGTAAACATTCCAAAACCAGGGAAAGTTTTAGAAAATCAAAGAATTTTAAAACTGGCATAATATTACAATTGTCGTTTAATCCTGGAAAATGGAATGCATCTGTCCTGAATTGCCACTCTAATTCTTTAATTTCCAAAAGTAGTGTGGTAGGGCCCCCCCTAATTGATGTTGTTATCTGATCAATCGCCATGAATGAAAAACTATGCCCTTCATAATCTTACCTGATATAGTATTAAAATGAAATGTTTTTATTTACTTATTAACAAATATTTAGTTAATTGATTTTGATATGTAAATGTTTGTTAAAAAAAAGTAGTTTTGATGACATCACCTGTCTTTGAGGGGTTGCAAAGTTAATTCTGTCCCCTTTTTTAGACTTCAGTATCTTGTTTTCTCTTCTTGGATAAAGTAGATCATTCAGCTTTTGTGTGTTCTTATCTCACATCGGTATCAGGGATCAAAGGAGATAATTGTAATTTTATGTATTAATTTATTTTTGTATTTTCATCTGTTCCTGCATCTTATTATGTCACAATTTAATCAATTAATCTTAAGGCATATAAAACTTAAAACTGATCTGAAATGTACAGTTGTGTAGTTTAAATTATTAAAATCTGCAGGAATATATCAAGAAACTAAACAATCCCTACAAAACACCCCTTTCTGAGGGGTTTAAACTGTTAAAAGAAGTTTAGACGAAAACTTTAATAGGCATATTTCCTATTAATGATTAGTGTTATCTTGAAAAGAAACCTTTCTTAATGTTTGATGCTCTCACCCAAAACTAACAATAAGCTATTTATTCATAGTACAATTAACCTGAACATGATTGAAAAAAGTAATAAGTAGAAAATCAAATCTTTAAAAGTCTAATTTAATTACATTTATAAAATAAGCAGCAGCTATTACGAAATGTGCACAGTGACTTCTAAGCATATTTCCTCTTTGTTTTATAAAAAAATGAAATTAAGTTACAATTAGCTCCTCATTTGGTCCATGATAAAGATGTTAGAGAAAAACATATTTCTTTTCTGATTCAGAGCAACATGTTTGTTTGTTATCCACAAGAGTTTGTATTTACTGTAAAGTGTTTAATATAAAGGAATTTATTCTACTTCTATATAGTACCATAATTAATAGTTTCATATATATACAATGTTGAAATATTTAATAATTGTTGAAATTAACACTTAACCACAAGTAAGACAACAAACCTTTTAGCTACGCATCTTTTTGCTACTAAAATCCACTTCATATTATGGCTGTTCCTTCTGAGCACCTTAATATACTTTTATCTGCAGGTGCTAGAAAACATCCAACTTTATGTCCTTAAAAGGGACTTCAACTGTTGGCCCCCCCAACACACATACACACACACACACACACACACACACACACACACACACACACACACACACACACACACACACAGTCTAACAAATTATTTGAAAAGCTGCAGAGAACACTGTTTCCATTTATTCACTGTCTTAATGATTCCTTGTTGGTCACTCAAAGGATTTGTAGGAATTTCAAGGCAGTTAAGTATTATGATTATGTATGCCTTGCCAAGACCCCCCATGGAGCATACCCCATTTGTTTAGGAAAGCTAGGCCTGCCAAACCAAGGGTGAATGTGTGGCTGCCCATCCAGTCATCTCCATAATAATTTATTTGCAGAAAACTGTTTTGATATTTGAATAATAATAATAATAACCTTACAGACCTCAGAATACTCCTTTAGGTAATATCTTCAGTAATATGATAAATATCACTCATATTAAATAGTAAATACAGATATTTAGATACTTTATTATACATTTATTTTACAAATTGTGCATAACTTGATAAAGTTATCTTAATCATTTTGAAGAACAGTGTTTTCTGCAAATCAGTCAGTTTTATAAATGATTCCAGATAAAAATACTGAACTTTGAACTTTTATAGAAAAGAAAGTCTATTGTTGTAACATTTTATTTTTCTAACTGCTGTTCTTTATTACATTTCATTTGTAACAAACATAGAAAAAGAAGAGTTGCTAAAAGTTAAAATAAGACATGAAATACTGATAACCACAACTGAAACATGAAACAGATTTACTGAGTGAGTCCTACAGTCTGATCTTTGTTTTTCTTAACAGGTTTGACCTGGAGTTACCAGATGGAAACAGACAGGTCCGCGGAGTCACACAATTTGGAGGTGCTTGTTCTGCAAATTGGAGTTGTGTGATTGCTGAAGATACTGGTTTTGATCTTGGCATTACCATGGCACATGAGATTGGACACAGGTTAGGATACTTTCATTAAATCTATTCTTTTTTCATTCATTCTTTCTATTAATTTGATCTGCATTAAAGAAATGCACCTGCCACATAGCTTTTAGAAAAATGGCACTCTACGATAGGAATCCTTCAAGAGGAATGTTTCCAAGGTGTAAGTGGATGACTGTGGTATGTTGTCTCCTGCTGCACATATGCAGGTGAACTTACAAGGTGTATGCTGACCATTCCCATTTGAAACATTATATCATTGTACTGACTAACTTGGTAGTGTCCAGAGAAAACATGTATTTTAGCCGCCTAGCCATCATTGCACCAAAGTCATTTTAACCTCCATGTCTCTGTGATTAATATTTTCTGTTTTCATCAAAGTGCATATCATTGCTTTTATAATTTCCACAAATATTTGGAGTATACAGTGACAAAACCTACTTCTCATCTTTCTTTTTTTCAAAGTCTTCTGAAATCTGAACCCAATTTCAGGGCAGTACACCTCCCTGATCAAGCTAATAACATGTCTACTGCAAATTCCACTGCCTGATCTTCTGTGCATCATTCCAGATGATGAAAACAGTATAATTGTAATCCATGTTTCACAATGTTCCTGCTAAGCATCCTCTTTCCCCTAGAAGTGTTTCTCCTTCACAGTGCTCTGTGTTTTAGTAATAGGCACTAGAACTGCAATGTGTGTGGTACTGCAGCTATACTGTACTAGCGGAACATGCGAGCAGGTTTTATTGCTAACTTTTTCATATGATGTATCAGTGTGTCAGGGTTCAGCAGCTCTGGGTCTGACATTGGTTCTCTGTCCTCCTCAGTCTGTTCCACTAGTACATTAGCATGGTGCAGCTGCCTGTGAGTATGCTTTATGATAGGTGAGTAGTGGTACCTCTAGCTAGTACGTGTGCAATCTCTAATTACAGAGCCACCACTTGTCATTTCAAAGTTAACAAGGATTATCTGTTAAGAAAACTACAGCACTGCAAGATTTCTAAAATGCAAATTTTTATTTTTTCAAGCTTTGGGATCAGTCATGATGGAGAGAACAACAGGTGCACAGAGACAGATCATATCATGGCATCTGAAGGGGGCCACAATAGTGTGGACCTCACATGGTCTGAGTGCAGCAGAGAGCAGATTTTAAGCTTCATCAGGTATGAGTGCTACTGGCATATATGTTACTGAAAACCTGTAGTGTAGAATGGCATTAACTGGAACATAAAAGTGTGTTGCAATTTCTCAACTGTTTTTAAATGCTCATTTATGTATGTATGTATGTGTGTATGTATGTATGTTAACTGACTAGGTGGGTTGGTTCTGAAAACCCATTTTAACCATGACCTGGGCTCAAGGCAATTGCATAAATACTTAGCACATAATACAACTGACCAAAATGATACAGTGAGTTACATACACTGATCTGCATGCATTTCAAGTATCATTGATACTGAGACAGTTTGAACACATGTAAGATATAAAACATAATTTACAAGAATCTGTCAATACAGTGAAAGACTGGGTACACAAGATAGAACCATGCTGGATTTCCATTTGACCTTAAGAGAATACTGCTGTACTAAGTAAAGAATAACACGCAAATGTACTTGAAACCAGTAAGGGCTAGAACTGTCTCAGTAGCTTGAAACTGACCCGAAGTCATGCTATCCTTAGAATAAGTAGGTTTAAATTTATAGAATTAACAATTATCAGCATAATAGTTGCATTTATCAGCTTTTTAAGGTGCTCTAATAGTTTTTCTGAAGATTATCTTTAATAATTCTTAATTCTTTTGGAAGGCTAGCACCAACTTTGAAAATGTCATTTCTCAAAAGTGAGACTAAAGTTAGGTTGGCACAACTATATAACCCTAAAGCTGTTTGACTGAAAGGTGTAGGACTCAGTTGTCATGCTGAGCTTCTTAGAGAATGGAGGAGAATGGCATTAGTTGAAATTTAGGACTTGAATAAGTGCGTTAAGTTAAAATGAATCCTCTCCCATTACAACCATCCATTTAACTTTAATAGTCAATGTTACAACACAGAAAAAAAACTGATGATGTTTTCCATGTTCCGTAATAAGAAATTATTGCGTGAAGAATTAATGACTGCTAAAGGAAGGGTATATTCAAGACACATCATTGGAAAATGGTGAGTCTTCTTCCTAGGTAAGCAAGTTGGAATGCCTGTATTATTTGAACTGATTGAAGATTTTGCCAACTAAATAACTCTTGGCCTCTCTGATAAGATATGTGATTATTAATGGCACTTTGATGGTCAGTTATTTGAAATTAAATATATTGCTACAACTTGTTTACAGTCTGAAACATGAACACAACTCATTTCTAGTCTTTTTTTTTTCTAACACTGAGCCAGTTCCAGATTAGGGTTTGGTCATTTGGGAGTAATCCCAGAAACATATTCTTAGCAGAAATGGACTGAAGAAGAAGAGTATCAACCATGTGAGCCCTACTGTTCATAAACATGGCTCACCACTGTGGTTTTGTATTCTTGTCAGAGATTATTACCTTTTTTTCTTTATACTAAATGGCAAGTCCATACAGTTGTAGTGCTTTTGTACACATTATTTATGAGTAGAGTTCATAGAGTACAGTTAAGGGAGGGAAGCTTATAATCCAGTTTATTGATAAAAAGGGAAAATCGATGTGGCAGAGTGTGGATCCCTGTGGCATCCACATTGTGAACAAATTGATGTGGCACAAGACTAGACAAGAATGGTCATTGTAGACAGCTATTCCATAAACCATTTTGTGACACTGTACTGAATTTTACAGAAAACTGAACAGAGAAGGCTGTGTTGTAGTACCTCACATACTTTTAAGATTAACGAAGAGGGCACCCAAAATGACCCTCCTCATTCATAATGTAGATATTTTCCATGAAAGTGTATAATACCATGGTGGTGTTTTAATTGGACTAAAACCATGTTGGCATAGGGAGAGATATAGTCCAGACTCTTTTGTAAACATTTGAATTATATATGCCACAGACAGTTATACTGGCATCATTTAACCCTAAGATATTAGCATATACTGGAACCAGTGACTTTCCAATTTGCTTGTGGAACCTGCTGTAATGGTTTAGAATGTCTTCCCACTGGCTCACTTACATATCTGTGTAGTGCTAGGTAAACCTCTCTTGTGCAGTTGACTAAACATAGGCCACCAGTATGGACCATTTCCTCAGCAGTGTTACACTCCTGGTCTGTCAACAAGGTTCTCATGTATTCAGGCACAATACTGAGTGCTTTGTCCATTTTAAGATCTCCAAACATTTCAAAAGCAGTAATTTGAGATCCATTCACCCTCCCATTAAGATAATTTCTTAGTTCAGTATTAAATCACTGACACTATACTCTGTTTTTTTTCTGCTATGTTCTTTTAAAATAATTCTATAAGCTTAAGATGCAAATCTGACACAATGCATCTGAAATTCTACAGGTGCAACTAGCACTAGGTAAGACTGCAATCCAAACTGTAGCTTGCTACAGATCCCCCACCATGCCCCAAGATTCTTACTACACCTTTCTAAACATACTGGAAAACATTAAGATACAACCAAACACCCTAATACTGGGTCATTTCAACTACCCTGCCATTAATTGGGAAAACTACTCAGGTACCAACACCTTTGCCCAGCAGTTCTTGGAATTCATAAATTCCAACACCCTGGATCATCTAATCCATGGTCCCACCAGGGGCTCAAATATTTTAGAACTGGTCATTACCATCATGGGAGAATGATGCTCCACACCAATGGTCACCCCCTCGTTGGTCAGGTCTGACTATAAACTAATCACCCTTGACATCCACATCCCCCCCCCCAGTAGGGAAACCTCCATAAAAAACTTCTCCAAAGCTAACTTCATGCTACTCAAGTCAGAAGTGACAAACTTCATGACACCCATGCAGACAGGAACTGAAAGTTCAACTGCTGAATCCTACACTAAGGCATTGTACGAGCACATCCACTCGTGCATGAATCGTGTCATTCCAAATAGAACCAAGCCGCTCTCCTCCAAAAAAAGGAAGCCAATCTGGTGGTCCCCAGCCATAAACAATTTATACAACAGAAGGAAGAAACTGTTGCAGAAAAGAGGAAAATCCCAGGATGCAAAATACTCCCTTACCAGCCTCAGTAAGAAGCTAAGATCCCTCATAAAATCCTCCAAAACTAGTTACGAAAATAAAATTGCCAAAATTCCAAGGACAACCACAAGGCATTCTATAGTTATGTCAAGAATCTAAATGGTAATGCTCAGATCTGCTTTGAGCTACAACAGAATGGCATTAAATATACTGATCCCAAGGATATTGCCAATATCCTGGCAGACCGATTCAGTGGCAACTTCACCCCTCCTCTCACCCCCTAAAGGGCCTATCTCAATACCAAAATATTGCCAAATTCCGGTAATCACGGCCACACAGATAAAAAATGCACTCTCCAAATCTAAGAATACAGCATCCATGAGACCAGATGACATCCTGGCTGAGTACTACATGAACTACAAAATGAACTGACACCTCACCTAAGTGTCATGTTTAATCATAGCTTCACCTCAGGCTTTGTGCCCAATGAGTGGTGCACAGCTACAGTTATCCCACTCCACAAGAGGGATCCACCTTGGATCCTGGGAACTACTGTCCCATCAGTCTGATGAGCCTGATCTGCAAAGCCATGGAACACATTATCATGGAACCTATAAACAAAGACATTGGCAATCTTCAAACACTGGACCCCACCCAGTTTGGTTTTGTAAAGGTCCGATCTTGTCTCCTCAACCTGATCACTAAGAGCTTTTCATCAAGAAAAAAGGAGGTCATTGTCCCACTGTACTCATCCCTCATTAGACCCATTATAGAGTATAACACCCTCTTTGGTCTGTACCTCACATGACATCTGCAATGACTGGAAAGGCCACAGAAATACCTCACTAAAAGAATCACAAGTCTAAAGCAGATGCCCTATGCTGACCGTCTAAAAAAACTCCAGTTATACTCTGTCGCATATCGCCTACTCAGAGGCGATCTCTGCTTAACATTCAAGGCCATGTCAAACCCAGAGCTGTTGGACATGCTACACTTAAAGAAATCCCAATCCCTCCGAGCCACACTCTCCAGGGATCTAAACCTGGTCATCACAATGAACAAAACATGCTGGAGGGATAGGTTCCTGACCCAGAGACTCCCCATACTCTGGAATAGACTGCCTATACATGTCAAGCTGAGCACCTCTTTGGCCCTCTTCAAAAGGAACCTTGATGATTGGATGGGAGATAGGAAATTCACCCTGGGGATCATGTCAGTCACCCTGGGGACCAGGGAAGTAAATATTCTGGGAAGAAATAGCCAGGGAATTGTTATGCCTAGGCTTGTATAGGCCGTAGTCCTGATAACATAGTACCAACCTATGAACATTTGGGCAGACAGTTTTGCTAACCGCATGAATTGCATAACCATTGAGCAAAAGAGGAAGTAAATGTAGCCATTGCTCTGGTCTATTTGGTGCTGATTACACACCTGTTCAATTGCCCGTATATAGAGGATTATGATTGGGTCTCCAATCACAAACAGATAATGTATTTGGGACATGGATGTAAAGAAATTCACCTTGAGAGCAAAGCTCAAAGGAAGAAAGTTATTCAATATTGCTCTAATTCATTAAAAAAATAATGGAACAACAGATTTTGCATTGATATGCATTTTCTGAAGAATAACATTAATGAATCTGTATTTATGGTACTTTTGACTGACTATAATCCTTGGCAACAATACAAAAATAGGAAACAAAATTCCAAGGGACAGTTGAGAGGCAAGATAAGTTCCTATCACAAGACCAAGTCATAATATTACTTAGGGGGTGTCTAACAATTGTTATGCATCCTTTAAGTGTTGTTGGGATTGGGTCTTGCTCTAGAGAAGTGCTTTACAGGTTTATTTTTCCCTGATTATGGGAGTGTAATCAGTGCCCTCCACGCATTAGAAAAATATTAAAGTCATTCAACCCTTTATATTGATGAAACAATTTAGTAGTGACTTTGGCATCCAGGGCTGGGTTTCACCTCTGCTACTCACATGCATCTCTTTCTCATACTGATAGTGATTTTTCTTTCTTCTCATTCCTTCCTCTCTTGCACCATGGCCACGTCCTGTGATTTATCCTTTCCTCCAGTGTGGCTCATGCAGTTTCATTCTCCCTGCTGCCTTAAACTCTAGGCATCTCATTTCCATCTCCAACTATTGCAGTTCAAACACATCTTGAGATTATGCATGTAAAACTAAATAATGCAAATGTGTTCCAGGAAGCCAAAAATCCCTGAGTAAAACAGTTTATTAATACAAAAAAAATCAGTTACAAAATTTGCAGTATGCCGATGACTCCACCATAGTCTGCACTGCTTAACCCAACCCTACTACAGCAAATATCTCCAACTGCATTTACCACTTTAGAGACCTGGCTCTACAAAAATCACCTCTCCTTAAACCCTAATAAAACCAAAGTCATAATTTTTGCTCCCAAGAAAAACACTCCCCTTAACACAAAATATCTTGAAATATTCTCTCTTAATGCCAGTAACATTGAAGTAGTGACTCACACCAAATTGTTAGGGATAATAATCAATGAAAACCTTAAATGTGATCTCCATGTTCATAGCAACATCAGCAAGACCCACAGAAAACTCGGTCTACTCTATAGACATAGCAAAGTTCCTCTCCCTCCCCACAAGGCAAGTACTTGCCTCATCTTACCTACTTCCTTCCCTAGTTTGTGGTGCACCGCTATTAACCAACCTCCAATCGTCCCTGAAATCTAAACTAAAAACTTGCTCTAACAAGACTGCTAGATTCGCAACAAATAGTTGCCACTCTACCCACCACTGTATTCCACTAAATAAACTACATTGGCTTGAATTCCCCCACCACTTAACCTTTTATCAACTAACTACCACACATAAACTAATTAATGAACACCAAGACTGCCCTGCCCTAAAATCCTTATTCATTCATTATAAACCTAACAGACCCCTAAGATCTGAAAATGAATACCTTCTACAAATCTACAAACCTACACTACCTGCCAGCATAGATGGCCTTAGGCATAGGCCAACTAGGCAGCCTATGGTGCTGCTCTAGCAGGGGCGCTTTTCCAGTACTTATTTGTTTAATTTTTTTGTGGTAAAGAAATAGTATCTTTAAAAATATTTTAAATGAATACAGGCCAAAACTGAAGAGTAAGACAAACTGTGAGAAAAAGTAAGAAAAATGTAATATGGGTGGTATAGGAAGACCACGATGGGGTCATCAGGTGATGTGGGGGGGTGTTCTGGTGCTCTTTTGCCTAGGGTACCACTTCACCAAATGCTGGCCCTGCCTGCCGGTCAGCTATTATACTCCTAGGTCATTGCATGGAATAGCCTACCTATGTGCATTCACTCACATCATTGCTCCACTACCTTTAAAACTGTCCTGCATGCATATTTCCTCTCCAGATGGACTTGTAACTGCTCAATACCTCTGGCAGCTATTACTGTATTTTTAGATTCTTCTATTCACTTTTACTTTCCTCCTCACACATACCTCACTACATACTTGTGCACACTTCTTCTCCTACTGACTAATTATCACTAATTTCCCCTCTCTTTCTACTTAATCAATACAGCTAAGAAGCTGTACCCCAACCCCCCTACTACACTTCCTTACATGCCCTATTACCCTAATACTGCTACAGTAATATAGCAGTTCTCTCACCCTCCTCATCTATTGAACTGCCCATCTTTTCTATACTCTGTATTTTCTCTGCTCACCCTATTCTTCTTCTGCCAGCTTATCTTACTGTACCCAACTTCTCTGCTTGCTCTCTCTCTCTCTCTCTCTCTCTCTCTCTCTCTCTCTAGATATATATATATATATATATATATATATATACTTAACACATGTGACTTATAGTACTGTATTGGCTACATGCATTTTTCTCTTTCATTTGTTATGTACTGGCTTAGACTTTAACTGTGCCTTCAATTGTATTGTAATTGTGCTGGCTTAAACTAATTACCTGTGTCAATTTATATTTCCCTGTTGTACTGGTGTTTTATAATGCATTTTGTTGTGTTTTGTTGTATAATGCATTTTGTTTTACTAATCTACTCTAAATATTATGTTTTGTTGTATAATGCATTTTGTTTTACTAATCTGTTCTGAATATTATGCACATTCATATTAACTGACTTTGGAGCTTTTCTCCCTGGGCCTCCACTAAAAATGAGTTATTCTTCACCCAGTGGACTTTCCTGTAAACAAATGCCAATAAATAAAGACTTATGCCTCGCAATGGTCAAAGTACCAGTGGCAGCAAACCCAGTGCTGTGACACCTGCCAGTCACCAACTGGGCAGTAAGCATATATATTATCTACCATTTTCCATTATACTGTTAGCACTATAGACAGACTCATACACACAGAATGTACCAGCGAGCCATAGAGCAATGTTAGAATAGCTAATGGTGACCAAAAGCAGTGTGTCATGTCTGGCTTTGACTCCACTGCCCATGGCAGCAAACCCAATGTACAGACATCTGCTGGACACTATCAGGAGAGCAGGTACATGTCCTAAAGATAGATTATACAGTTTTCTGTTCACGACTTTGCACCCCTCACAAACACCACAGGTGTACCAACCCCCATATACCTTCTCCACACATTCACAGACTCCCACCACTTGGACAGAAAGTATGGCAAACACAGGACAAAGAGAGAGAGAGACAGAAAGACACATACATAAATAGACACAGAAATAGAGAGAGACAGAGAGTAACAGACAAAACATGTCAGAGTTGAGATGACATTATATTAATAAAATAAATTAAATATTGGCTTGTATATCTGACAGCACAGTGGTGCAGCAGATAGTGTTGTCACCTCACAGCAAGAAGTTCCCTGGTTCAATTCTTGACTGGTGTGCCTTCTCTGAGGAGTCTTCATGTCCACCCTTTATTTGCATAGGTTTCCTCTGGGTGCTCTGGTTTCCTCCTTTTATTCAAAAGACATGCAGTAGGTAGATTGGACACTCTAAATTAGCCAAAAGTTTGTGTATGGTGTGGAAGAACTAATGCAGCAGGGCTAGGCCCTGGTAGTGTAAACCATGGCTCTAGATGATTGTCACTGTTGAATGACACACCGAACCCATGTGCAAAATGAGAAAAAGGGTTATGGATGGATCCTATGATTCCAGTATTATTTAGCACATTGTCCATAGTACTTCTAGCCATTACATCTTACTGTGATGTGTCAGTACACTAATTGCTCATTATGTTACTATTATAAATAAGCTGTTTACTGATCATTATCCCACTGGCAGTGCTGCATGACTACAGTGCAGCTATCAGCGACAGATTCCTCCAAATAAGTACCATCACTCGACTCCCATTGTACGGTATGATCCTGGCCAGTATAGTTTATCCTTGTACATTCTAATCCCTGTCATTTTCTGCTAGTATATAATTTTACCACTGTACAATTGATCTGCGTATAGTTCTTATACAGGTTACAAGAGACTTCAACTTCCATTTTCTTCATGAAATTTAAGCTTGTATAGATTCCATCATATATTTCATTCCTTTTTCAGTGGTGAACTGGTCATAATACAGCCATGTCATTCAAGTTTCTGTAGCATGCATGACCATATCACTGCTAGATGGGTAAATACCTTATTGTGATGCAATCATCATGATGATGCCCAGGACTCTTGATAGTTGTAGTATGCTGCAGAGTATTCACAGCTTAGGTTAGCACCACATATCACACAGTTTAGTGATGGCTCAGTGCTGTTGTGTTTTAGTAGACAGAAGGCACAATGCTTTCTGCATTTTTATTCAGAAATGTGGTCCCTCCTGACATGGTTGTTCCACTCACTGGAGCATAATATTTCTGGTACAATAAAGAACTTGTCAGTTGTTGAGCCAACATGAGTGTAAACAGCTCCAGCTCTGTCTGGTAATTCGGTTGTATGTGTTAATGAAAACTGCCATGTCTGAAGTGAAGTAGGTAGTTCATTCCTGTCACAATATAATATAAATGCATTTGCGATGGCCACATTCCATAGAAACCAGAAACAGTTCACTCACCATTTCACAGCACTTCTGTCCATTGCATAACAAGTCTGCAATTAGTCCACAGTATTTGCTTAACTCATGTAGTTGTTTTACAACAGCAAAAAAGAAGCTAATGGAAACCATCTTGTTGCTTTATTCTTATGATAGGCTGCAGTTTAGGGAGGTCTGTGTTTGTTGAAATGAGAAAATTGCAGGACAGTCTTTCTGTGCTGTTGCAGGTAAGGGTCACTTTGTCATTTTTCATTAGGGGACTATTCATATTTAATTTCTTCTTATGATCATGTAGTCATCCTGTATAACTGCAGTACATTTATGCACTACAAAAGCCTTGGTTAGACTTACTGATACAAAGTTATCGAAGTACACAAAGTATGATATCTCAGTATCTGACAAATGCTCTATTACCTACACAGACACTGTGTATGAGTTACCAGCCTCTGTGAGGTATTTACTCAGACTGCTTCTACAAATGTATTGCATGACATGCAACTACCTATACTAAGCATCAGCATACTTAAAGCTATGTATTCCATATATTACACATTTTTCTAGTTAAAATATATTTTGTAAACCTGGTGTGAGATAGCATGTGTTACATACTTTTTTCTTCTGTCATTGTTAACTAAAGTACTAGCAAACTAGTTCTAGTTCATCTAACAGTTCTTCATACTTTTCTGGTAAATTCCATTATCTCAACATGTCTGATAGAAGTACTTTATTGCCTGATCTGTATTCCACTTTCTGTCTGTATTTACATGTTATTTAAGTAACATCCTATGTAATCTTGGAGGTGCATTGAATAATGATTTTCTGAATATGCTATGTAAGATACTAAACATTTATTGTTAGTGGATATGTCAATAGTGATAGTAGGAGATTTCAACTGTAACCTAGAGAAAGAAAAAGGAAAGACATGGGATATTAAGATGTTAAGAGAATTAATAAAATGTGGAGATTTAAAAGTAAGAAAGAATAAAGAATGGACATAAAATGGGGAGATTTTAAGACTGAAATTGATTGTATGGTTTGCTCTAATGATATGAAAGACATAACAGGATGAAGTACAGATGACAGAGTTTTCAGATCAGACAGCATTATGGGTTAGGATAAGGAAGACAGGAAAAAAATTTAGAAGGGGGGTGGATAAAATGAGGAAAAAAGATGAGAGAAAAACTATGAAAAGATCATATGACAATGAAACCATTTTATAAAAATTGGACATATTGATGGATAATGTATAAGCAGAAGTATTAAATATATTTAAAGGAGAGAGAAGATTAAAGAAGAAATAAGATGGAATATTAAGAAATTATGCAAACTATGAGAAAGAGATACAATAAGTAAGTGACAAAATAAGGGAAATAGAAGCTGTATGAAAATAATAGAGAAAATGTCAAATGATTTTATGTAGACAAAAATGTCTTCTGAAAAGAAGAAAGAGGGTGCTTCTTATTTAGGAAAATAAGTAAAAATAAGAGACTGAAGGATAAATGATATCATAGATGGTAAAGAGGACCTAAAAATACAATCAAGAAGATATCATGGAGGTGGTAGAGAAATTTGTGAATTAATGTATGAGAAAAGGAAATAGATGGGCAAGAAGAATGGAAGATGAAAAAATGTCTTAAAGAGTAAAGACATTTTTAGAAAAGAATATAACAGCAGAAGTAGATCAGATGATATAATAAGCTATAACAGAATCAACACCAGGATTAGATGTTCTAAGTTATGAGTATTATAAGAAAATGAATTATATCTATATGGAAAAATGATGAAATAAAAAAAAAACTGTAGGCCTATAGCACTAGAGAATATTGTCTATAAAATATTTATAAAAATACTACTAAAAATATGGGGAAAGTATTGGACGAGGTAATAGGAGAATGTAAAAGGAAGATAGGTGAAAGAAATGTTAATTATAGTGAAGAAGTAAGAGAGGTAGTATTGAAAGAAAACAAAGAAGTAAGATTAGTAGCCTGTGACATTGCTAAAGCTTTTGGTAAACTCATGACATGATGGGGTAGATTTTAGAGGCATGTATAGGAGAAAAAATATTAATATAATAAAGAAATGTTATGAAGAGTCATAGTTACAGGTTATGACAAATGGATAGATGGAAGAAAATAAGTATTAAGAGATGGGTAAAACAGGATGCCCAAAGACCATGTGTTATTTGTAGAATATAGTACTACAGATACATATATATAAATTGAGACAGGCAAGATGGGAGATGGAAGAAAAAGTTATATTACCAATATGTATGATGTTTGCAGATGATATGGTTCTAATAATAAAAAAAACAAGGTATGGATATGTGTGGCTGCAATAAAAGTTGAAAGGCTGTTAACAGATGGTTTGCAATTAAATAAAATGAAGTGTAAGAGATGAGGAAATAAAATAATAAGGAAAGAAAAAAATATTTTGGGAGTGAAATTTGATGAGTATGAAAGTGTAATAAATCAACGGAAACAGAGATACTGGAACAAATAAAAAATGTTTGCTTCCTGAAAAGTTTTTATCATTTCAGAAAAAAGGCACTTGTGTTTAATACATTTGTTTTAAGGAAAACTAATATATTTTGGTAAATGTATACATTTCCCTCTTAAATGGAAAAAAGTTATTAAATATTTTTTACTATCATTTGAGACTGAAGGATGAACCCAGTGAGAAGAGAGATAATGTATAATAATAATAAGAAAAAGGTGGTTTGAATGCAAAAATGCAAGTGGTTCATTTAGCATCTATATATTTATTTTGGGTAATGAAAAATATTAGAGAAAAAGAAGTAATAGGTAAGATGCTACATGAAAAATATAAAATGTATGGGGTAAAAAGAGAAAGAAAAGAAAAGGGGACCAGATGGAAGAAAAAGAATACAAGAATAAAACTAAATTATGGAAATTAAAATGAAGTGGTGTTCATGGGAACAGAAAATAATGGTATAACACGATTTTGGGAAAATGGTGCACTCATGGAAGGAATTAAAAGAAGATGAAAACGGCAATAAAAGTCAGAAAAAAGGTTTGAAAGTTTTATGAAGTAAGATTTTTGTGCAGAATGTTATTATTTAACTTACCAGTGAAAGGGAATTTAAAATATAAGGTAATGGAGGAGAGCATGTGTTGATTGCAATGAAAAAAAACAATAAAACATTGTTTTTGGACTATAAAAAGAATAAAACATTTTGGGAAAAGTTTAAAATGATTTTAAATGGGAAGGATTTGCATTTTTAATATGAATTTGATATTGTATGGAGGTATGATAAAGTTAAAAAATGTGATACTGATAAATGGGCTGAAGTCTTGTTTGTGGCAGTATTGGTGATGTAGAAAAGAAGCTGTGAAGATTTGTTATACAACAAGAAAAAAGGAAGAAGATGGTGTATTAGCTAAAACGAGGCATCTCTTCTATAAAAAAAGTATAGGGATAGAGGATAAATATAAAAGGAGAAGGAATGAAAGAAACATAATTGTTTATATAATTTCTTTTGTTTTGCTAACTTGTAAATAATTTTAAATAGGAATGAAAAAATGAGAGTGTAAATAATTGAATTATTTTTTTATGATATGAAATGAATGAAAATACTAATAAAGTAACCACTACTCCTTTTTTATAAGTGCCAAGGGATCTTTTACACTCACCTGAGCAGCAACCAAATCAGGCAGATAGGACCTGGGTTTAATGTCTCATTTGATATTTGGCACACTCAGGAGTGTATCATCTATTTAATGTTATACTGAGCCTCAGTAATAAATAATTCATCCAAGTACCTTGTGAGAGAATAGAACTCATAGCCTTTTGATCTACCAGTACCAAAGCAAAGTGTGCTACTTGTTGAGATAGTATTTTATTATGAATGGCACCACAACTCTACACTGCTAAGTTTAATTTTTGTCTACATTCCTAGTCAATCCATTTAACTCTTATTTATTTGTCTTTGTTGCCCAGGAAAGCCTGACTAGATAAATCCCATTTTCAAAGGAGGTTTGAGGAGAAAAGCTCCAGCAGATGCATTTAAGGTACTCATGCCTAAACATTCTTTTTCACAAAGATACTTTCTTAAGGCATCTAGCTACATACAGGTAAATGCTATGTAGTGACACTATGCAAAGACAAAACAGGTATTTCTTCTGTGGTGACATTGTACGTGATATTACATACAAAGTATAATATATTTAGTATGCAGACAGTTCATGTGCAATATATGTGACAAACAGGCATTGGATATGACATACGAGACATGGATAAGGAGGGTTACAATCTAGATGTTAGGAATACATAAAATTGAGATAAGGAGTATGAAACATTAGTGGATAGATAGTAGTTAAACATAGAGGGAGGACAGAGACATTGTTTGGCTGTTTAATCAAGAGCAATGGAGGTAAGGATACTAGGGTACTTACTGACATAGAACCTTGTTATAACAGAGTGAATATAGAGAGAGGTAAACTTATTATAAATCAGAGGTAGCACTGTCTGTATAAATTGGTTGTTGAACTGAGATGGTATGCTGTCAGTCGTGTTAGAAGTGGAAAGAGACTGAGTAAAGTGGGTGTTGAATTGAGATGGTATGGAGTCAGCGATGTTAGAAGTGGAAGGAGATGGTCTGATGGTTTGGCCAGGATGCAGTTTGCTTATCATGAATTTTTTTAATTCTTATATTGAAGGCTGGCATATTAGGTTTGTGGTTCCTAGAGAGATTTCTGAAATGCCTAACTGTATGAAATGCATTTTGTGTTCTGTTTTTATGCCAGTTTTTTCAGAATTTGCCTCTTTGAACTATGATGTTTTTAGTTTCCATAGTTAGCCATGGTGTAGGGTTTGATTTAGCACGTTTTATTCATGCAGGGCTTTGCTGTTCAGAATACTTATAAAAGTTTCATTAAAGCGTGAGACAGCAGCATCAAGTTGATTGGATTTAAATATGTTCCAGTTATATTATGTCAGAGAATTGACAAAAATGTCTTTGTTAAATATTCTTATGTTATGTATTTGGTTATAAATTAAGTTTTTGGATTAGGTACACTAGTTTCTGATTGCATGGGTGGGAAGATGGTCACTTATTATGTCTGTCAGACATCCAAATATTTGAAATGTGTTTGGTTTGTTGGTAAGGATCTAGTCTAAAGCTGAGTGTTTGTCAGACTTTCTATTGATGCTAGTGTGGCTGTTTAAAGCCAAATACATTAAGTAGTACAGGGAAAGTGTCATTGTCAATCAGCTTTGAGTATATGTTGAGGTTACATACTATGGTAGCTTCTTGTTGAGTATGGTGAGCTGTCCAGTAGAGGGTATCTTGTGGAATACAAGTAGCTGATAGCTGAGATACACCCAGACTTTCTGTTTTTGATGTTTTAAGATAGAAGGGGTTTTAGATTGTTAAATGTTGTGATCTGTAAGGGAGTGGGTTATAAACAGTTTTTATAGATAATGACAACACCACCATCTTTGTTTCTCCTGTCAAGCCTGAGTTTATTAAATCCAGGGGGCTGATTCATTGTCTAATATATCTTTCCTTACCAGGTTTCAATGGTAACTAGTATATTAGGGAAGTACATAACTAGATATGCATGAATGTCTTGGATTTTGTTACATATACTTTTAACATTTCTGTTTAGGGTCAGGAGTTTGGAATCAGTGGTAGATGGTTAAGTAGACCTGGAAGCTTTTGTCTTAGTTGGATTGTTGTGTCATTGTTTACTGGGGCCTGGGTTGGGGTGAATACCACAGCTGAGTTTCTGGGTGGAATTACTGTATATAAAAGTGAAGAGCCACTTACATTTCAGTTTAGGTTTTAGTGTAATTTTGTGGGTAAGGACTTTGACTTGATGTATCTGTAGTTGAAGAGGTTTGGGAAATAATGGTAGTGTAATATGACATTTTGTGGTGGGTTTGAGGTGAACTATGGTGTGGTAAGCATGGGCTGTTAGAACTCTTGCTCTTTCTTTTCACCTTACATTGTTCAGATGCAACCGATGTATCCTCACAAGAGTTTGCCTTCTCAGTTAACCAGGAATTATTAGCTTGCCAGGTTTGAACATTAAGAATGTATTTCTTCTTCGGAATAAAAATAAGACTAAATCTCTCTTCTTACCAACAGTTTTTACTCAAGCCAACCTCTCATTATAATTATTTTTCAGTAATTGCATTTCTAAGTCTGCATCAGTACACCTTTGGACTTCATCTTCTTTTTTCTTTTCTTCTGTCATTGTTAACTAAAGTACTAGCAAACTAGCTCTGGTTCATCTAACAGTTCTTCTTACTTTTCTGGTAAATTCCATCAGCTCAACATGTCTGATAGAAGTACTTTATTGCCTGATCTGTATTCCACTTTCAGTCCATATTTACATGTTATTTAAGTAACATCCTATGTAATCTTGGAGGTGCATTGAATAATGATTTTCTGAATATGCTATGTAAGGGTTTATGGTCTGTTTCCACCTGAATGTCCTTGCTACAGAAATATTCATTGAAGTTCTCACTTCCATAAACAATGCTAAATGCATTTTCTGTTTGTTACTTGTACGTGTCAATGCTTCTGACCCAGAGTCAACTTTTCTTGACTCTTCTATTATTGCAAATGGTATACTATTCTAACTGGCATCTAAATGCTATACAAACTGACATTTTCATATCATAGTAATCCAACACTGCTGCTGTAACTAGTTTTCTAAACATTTCAGAACTGTTTGAAATTTAACCTTCATATTCAGAATAGTATAAAAACACCCCAGCTCTAGTTTTGCTCTTAGTGTGATCTGAATATTGGTGAGAATAAAGTAGAGAAGGAAGGAGGGATGCATTAGCAAGAGTAACTTGAAAGGAGTTGGTAGAGAATCTTTTTGTGATCTGTAGAGCATACTGAGTTTTTGATGTGTATTTTTTTATATATTATTTTGAATCTTCTTTTTTTTTTTTTTTTTTTTTTTTGGCTTTTCCTGTTAGGGATTGCCACAGTAGAACAACGGTCTGCAGAATGTTTGGCAATTGGAGTTTTACAGTGTCGAGTAGCCAGCCCGATGCCCAACCTTCCACAGAAGGCAAACACACATGCACACACTCACACCTAGGGCCAATTTAGATTGTTCAATCCACCTGCAGCATGTCTTTGGAATGTGGGAGGAAACCGGAGCACCCGGAGAAAACCCACATGACCACAGGGAAGACATGCAGACTCCGCACGGGAGGCACCCAGCTGAGAATTAAACTGGAGAACCCCTTGTTGTGAGGTGGCAATGCTAACTGCTGCACCACTGCAGCTGCCTGTTTATATTATTTTGAATATGAAGGTCATATTTTAGTTGATTATATATTGTGACTCTAAGTAATGGGTTCCTATCAGAAGACCGAAGACGCATTTTGTCGAATGTGTCTTGGTCGAACTTCAAATGTCGAAAACGCAAAATGACTAAGTGGCATATAAGCAAATTCTTTCCCTGAGAAAGAAGTCGCTTGGCCGCTTCCATCACTTTGCCATTTTCGGCAATGTAGTGCGATTTCTGAGTTTGTATATTTAAGTAGGGGGTGTGTTGGGGGCACAGCTCCCCTCGAGGGGTGTGGGAGGCAAAGCCCCCCATTTTATGTAATGCTTGAATGTGTTTTTTTGTTTGTTTTTTTTTGGGAACAGCGATTTCTTTTCCCTGGGAAAAAAATCGCTGTTCTGGTAGTTCGATGTGTTGTGAATTCAAACTTTTGAGTTCGATATAACAATGTTCGATCATTTGATCATTCATTGTTATAATACAGACGCTAAATAATTTAGCATATGGTACAATCTGTATTTCAGTGTTATTAAGAGAAGATATTTTGAAGGTTTTTTTAGATTTGCTTGAGATCTGAGGAAATATATATATATGTATATATATATATATATATATATATATATATATATATATATATATATATATATATATATATATCCAAAAACAAACAATGCTGGGGAAAAAAGAACCACTGGTGTGTAAAAGCAAACAAAGTCAAGAAGTAAAAATGAGAAATACAACCAGTGGTACACAGCAGAGGTAGATCCAAATTGTAGTTTAATGTAAAGAATAAAACACAGATGAGTGCTTTCACATATAGCTTCCTCAGATCAAAAGACAGAGTAAAGCACTAGCTACTTATAGTACAAATTCAATAGTGCATCCAATCAATGAAAGAGGCATTAACAGGTTGCTAGGTACTTAGAACTAATAATTAATCACCAGCACTTCTTAAAGTCAACCTGGAAATAATATGCTTCAAGCCAAGATAAAAACAAGTTAGAAACACAAGTGTATATGTGTGCACACCAACCATATGCAAAACATATAAAACTTAATATATGTAAAATCTGTAATGTCTATAATATTAAAAATAATAATAATATTAAAAACATGTATAATGTAAAACTGTGACTGAATGACTAAGGACTATCTCTGTGTGTATGTATATATCTCTCATGTCTCTAGAGATGAAATATTATTCAAATATCAGTGGAAACAATGTGTATAGCTTAATGTATGATAACTAAATAATGTATAGACTCACATCACAATAAACTTCACTGTACATTATAGTTAACACTCAAATGCAGAAAATGTATAGCTAAACACAACAGGTAATTTGGTCTAAGACACCAAAGACTAGACAGAAAGAGATTATCTCTTATTTAGGGGTCTAGCTCTCAGTGCAGGTTGTATTGAGACATGTTCATTTAGGCCAGGGGAACAATGGCCCCCTAGCCTAAAGATCCACTTCATCTCTGCTTGGTACGTTTTATTAACCAAATCACCCACTCTGACGTCTAGGTTTAACACCTCTAACACTAAAAATATGAACTCATGTCCATCACCAAATGTGTTCATATACTTCGCTACTGCACTGTAATTCAGACCCCTCCATGTGCAATATAAATGATCTTGTATCCTCTCCCTCAAACGTCTGTTAGTCTTGCCAACATAGAAGCTTTTGCAGGTTATACAGTCTGCCATTGGAAAATGTGTAAAAGACTTATCATAGATAGGATGTATATATCTCCCTGATTCATCAATATAGTTGCAAAAAGAGCAACTATTACACTTGGCAGTATGTGGTGCTACATTCTCAGTCTTCATTACAGAATTGCGTTGGGAAAAACACAATTTTTGCCATATAGATTTTTTATTTTTGTAACCAAATCTAGGTCTATCATCCACCACCTTGGAAATCTCTGTGTTGGCTCCTAAAATAGGCCAGTGTCTAAGTATAATCTCCCTAATGTTCTTTTAATCACGTGAAAATGTAAGGCTAAGAAATGGAACTAAATCCTTAGCCTTGTTATCCACAGGTTGTGATGTTAGAGATTGAGAAAAATATGGTTTCCCTCTGGTTTGTCTACAGTTCCTAGTGTTTTGTTGTGCGTACTGTAACTCAGCATCATGGTACCCTCTAGAGGTAAAGTCAGCATATATCTGATCTAGCCCTACTTTAAAATGTTGGTCATTACTATGTAAGTGACTTATCCTCAGATTCTGTCCTTTCAAGACATTACGAAAAACATGACCAGATACATACTATTACAATGTACATACGTAGGTCTATAGCATTCCTTTCTGAAAAGTTTAGGCTCAATGCTATTGTTTGCGCTCTTAACTAACAAAATATCCAAGAACTCTATTTTCACCTCTGAATATTTGAATGTAAATTTCAAAAAGCTGCTGCTTGTATTCAAGCCTTCGACAAATTGGTATAGTTGTAATAAATCACCTCTCCACAACAAAAACAGGTCATCTACAAATCATCTATAGAAGGGCACATATGATATATAATAATTAGAGTTGTACATCACATCATCCTCCCAACTCGACATGACTGGGTTGGTATAGCTATTGGTACAGGAAGTGCCCATAGCTACGCCAGAGGTCTGCAGGTAATACTTCTCATTAAAGGTGAATGCATTGTTCTTCAACACCATTTCCATCAGTAGGCATAAGCAATCTATATGTCTAGAATCATACATGCTCTTATTCAATAGAACCTCTTTAATCATCTGTATGCCATCATAATTCGGTATGTAAGTAAATAAGGATGTAACATCCATGGTGACCAACAATCCCATATCTCTATCTCCATTTTCCTCTACAAAAGCATGTAGGTCCTGCAAAAAATGCTTAGTATCCATTAGCACATATTTACAACGGGATAGAATGGGTTTAAATTGCTTGTCAAGGTATATAGATATAGGCTCGGTAAGCCACCAACTCCCTGCAACAATTGGTCTAAAATGGGAGCATAGTGCATCCTTATGTATTTTGGGTAAACAATTGAGAATTGATACTCTAGGATCTTCAACTAAAAAATTGTTATAAAGCTCACTGGTCAGCAAATAATTCTCTAAACATTCTGTAATTGAATTTATAATGCTCTCACTTATTTTCAGAACATCATTCCTATCAATCAATTTGTAGGTGTTGATATCATCAAGTATACGATTAATACGTCCGATATAAAAGTGTCTGTCCATCACAACTATTTGACCGCCTTTATCAGCAAGTCTGATTGAAATATTATTGTTATTTTGTAACTCACTAAGTGCACGTTCTTCACTTATGTTAACAAAACCTTTTCTTCTCTTGTTATTATTCAATTACTCGTAAATGTCTCTCACACATCTTAACAAAGGTTACAAATATATACATATATATATATATATATATATATATATATATATATATATATATATATATGGGTCTACTTAATTTGATCAAAAGACCATTTGACCTAAACCCATTTGATTGAAATTTAATTAGATTGAAAACTAGTATTCAAGGCATAAAACTTGGATTTGCCTCCCTTCCCAATGTCTTGCGACACTGGATTTGGTATATATAGTTAGGGGGTGTGTGGGTGGTGCAGCCCCCACCTAGTTTCCTTTAAAAGAAGAAAATAAAACAAAAAGTACACCCCACACCCCTCCTAACTATATATACCAACTCCAGGGTCACACATCATTGGGGAGGAGGACAAATCCCAGTTTAATTCCTTGAATACTGGTTTTCGATCAAATGAAATTTCAGTCAAATGGGTTTAGGTCAAATGGTCTTTCGATCAAATGAAGTAGACCCATATATATATATATATATATATATATATATATACATATATATATATATATATATATATATATATATATATATATATATATATATATATATATGTGTGTGTGTGTGTATGTATAAATATATATATATATATATATATATATATATATATATATATATATATATATATATATATATATGTATATTTATATATATATATATATATATATATATATTATATATATAGATAGATATAGATAGATATATATAAATAGACACATAGATATATATGGGTCTACTATGATTCACTGAAATCCTATTTCACTGAATTTCACCACACCCTCAAAAAGTCGCTGAAAGCTCAAATCACTGAAAACTCATTTCACTGAATCACACTTCACTGAAAGTAAGTACTGTTGGGCAAATAAAATGTATATGCTCTTTTCCCTACTGTAGTGCAATCCTGGAGCTAGTATATATTGTTAGGGAGGGTGTAGGGGGCACAGCCCCTCACATTGGGGGGTGTGGGGGGCATAACCCCCCCATCTACTAAGCTTTTATATTTATCAATCTGATTTCACTAAAAGCTAACAATATAAAACCAAAAGTAAGTGGGGGGGGTTACATCCCCCTAGCTATATATACAACTCGAGAATTGCACTACAGTGGGGAAAAGGGCATATAAGTTTTATTTGCCCAACAGTACTTACATTCAGTGAAATGTGATTCAGTGAAATAAGTTTTCAGTGATTTGAACTTTCAGAGATTTGGTGTGAGTGTTTTGAAATTCAGTGAAATGAGTTTTCAGTGAATCAAAGTAGATCCACACACACACACACACACACACACACACACACACACATATATATCTATCTATATATATATATATATATATATATATATATATATATATATATATATTTTTTTTTTTTTTTTGGATTGAGGAGAAGTTGGTTGCCACAGTTTTCAATAGAGCTGAAGTCCTTTTGAGTGATGGTTTGTAAATAGGAAACACTATCAGATGAATAGATAACAGTGGAATGAATCATCTCCATATTGTGTAAGCATAGCTTGTTGGGAGGAACTGTGTAGGTTGTTTATAAATATGTTAGATTTTAAGAAGGTAACCAGGGAAGTTCTGCTATGATCTGGGTGAAAGCTATGTTGGGTAGATGGTGCTGGGTTTTCTTGGAGTAGATGTAAAAGTTGTTTATGAATGCATTTTTCTAATATTTTGGAAAAAATGTATCTACATACACACTGTGTATATCTATATCTATCTATATATATATATATATATATATATATATATAGGGTTTACTTACGTACTCGAAAACCATTGTGGAAAATTACAATAGCAACCAATAAAAATAACAAAGGAAAAAAATGTCAAAAATTCAAAATCAAATTGTTGGCATTTTATGAACTTACCTCCACATCTAGTGTCATCTAACACGTGTTTTGCAGAGTGCAAACCCCCCTGCACCCCCCATGTGGGGGGCTGTACCGTCCACACCCCCTGCTACTTATATATACACAAATTACGAGATCGCACTACAGTGAGGGAAAGGGCACATTTCCCGATTCCCACTATAGTGCGATCTGGATTCAAAATATTGAATGCGCAACAGTGAATGCTATTGTGCATGCACTGTTGTAACTTCAACATTTTTTTTCTGCTCATTTGAAATGAAAACTTGCTTTCAGGATTACACATTTTCACACTGAAGGTGCGACATTTTGATTGTAATTATATATATATATATATACATATATATATATATATATATATATATATATATATATATATATATATAAAACAAACAATAACCAGTCCCACAGTTATTAGAACACACAAACCCTCAGGAGATAGCAAATTCGAACTGATACAATGTCCATATAATTAACCAAATCCACTTCGATAAATGCAGCTTCACAAAATTCAATTTTGAGGCAGAAGAAACAATCCAGTTGAAAAAATGATGATTTATTATAGAAGGTGGTGAGTGCTTTCGCAGAGATCACCTCTGCTTCATCAGACAACAAAAGAAGAACTAACATCCATTATATAGCTAAAACCTTCTCAATTAGTGCATCAATAAAACAATGACACAATAAATCAATAAATTAATTAACTAATCAACTGTTTACACAATAGACAAGTCTCCTCTACTGCTGTACCAAATCTACTAGAACGTCCTAACTGACTAAAAAATCACAACAACAATATTAAATAATTGCAAGAATACAAAATACAAAATAAAATAGTCATAATATAAGCTATCCTAGAACGTCTTAGCAATAACAAATGCTATTTAATAATGACCCTATGTCACAAGGGACTAAGAAGTGTGGACGTTGTCCGCAATGTAATTATGTGGATGTCCCACTTTTTTAAGAATCCTAATACGGGAGGCCTATGGGAATTGAGAAAGGAGACTTGTCTATTGTGTAAACAGTTGATTAGTTAATTAATTTATTGATTTATTGTGTCATTGTTTTATTGATGCACTAATTGAGAAGGTTTTAGCTATATAATGGATGTTAGTTCTTCTTTTGTTGTCTGATGAAGCAGAGGTGATCTCTGCGAAAGCGCTCACCACCTTCTATAATAAATCATCTTTTTCATTTTTTCAACTGGATTGTTTCTTCTGCCTCAAAATTGAATTTTGTGAAGCTGCATTTATCGAAGTGGATTTGGTTAATTATATGGACATTGTATCAGTTCGAATTTGCTATCTCCTGAGGGTTTGTGTGTTCTAATAACTGTGGGACTGGTTATTGTTTGGTTTATTCATCGAGGGTGAAGCTGTTATGGAGATAGTAGGACAAGAATGCACAGGTACTTTGAACATTAATGGTCCGCATACAAGGATGCGGAACTTTCTTGTTAACAATTTAAATCCGCTTCTACAGATGGATGTAAATGAGTCTATTCATATACCTACGGTTGATGACAGTAATGATAGAATGATCAAAACCTTAAAGAAAGACATTGAAAACAATATGTATAGATACAAACATTTAACATGTCAGAGACACCATCTTGAAGCTAGTCTGAAACATGAAGTAATACCCAGAGGTCTCCGGATCCTGAATATGCCGACCTACGGCAATCTCTACCCGGAGTTACTAATGAAATGGCAACAGATTAACCTGGGGGCCAGCCAAGCATATATGCAGCTACTCTTAGATTTCTTCCAACTGGAAGAATTTTCGTTACGTGATACTATTGTGGAGCAGCAGAATGAACTAACCAATATGAATGGGTTTGATCAAACTGAAGTGTTCTTGCATGACCTCATAGACAAGGTGCAGAGATATGAAATGAATCTTCTTGATGTTAAGAAAAATAAGCTGCTTCGAGATATACAGGATTTCAATAAAAGTAATATATTTGTGTGGCCGAGGAATACTACTACAACCCAGGAAGTCTCACGAGGTTCTAACCTGCAAGCAGGAAGGGTAACGAGACGTTGGCAGCGAACGTCAGTTGCTACCAATCAGGACGCATGAGGCAAACAAGCTGAAAGTAGAGGTCCAGGATCTGAAGAGATGGGACCACAGAGCAACAATGAATTGGAGCCATTATCCAGCAATACTCCTGAACCTCCAGTTGTCATTCAATCACCAGAAAGGCCATCATCAGTGTATACAACACCAGCAGAGTCGGTGAATGGATTGTGTCAATGAGCTACTAGTGGCAAATCGCTCAATACAGGTACAGATGTAAGGAGGAAGATTCCATTGGAAAAAACAGCAGTTGGAAACTTCCCTTTAGCACCACTCCCCATAAGACAGGGAAGAAAAAGGTCGCTAGATGTCGAAGAGCAGAGGTTTCCGAAAAAGAAAGACCAGCCCCAGGCCCAACAGGTATGTACCCTAACGAGACTGTGGAACCAAACAATTTAGTTTGGAACATTTCTAGCTATACATTAAGTGATAGCGAAGTTGGTTTATTAAATAAGGGTGTAAAGTTTGTTCCAATTACCGAGGACGACATTGATGAGAATTTGTTGGCAGTCAAACTTTTTGCTAGAAACCTCGCCTTAAAACTGGTGTTTGGAAATGAGAATATGAGTGATGTTCAGCCGTTTAGGCGTAAAAGCAATTACGTACCACATATTCCACCGAATATAGAGTTATTTGTTAAAGCAGTTGAAAAAACTTTGTATGAAGGGCCTATGAGAGCTGGCAGCAAATATCCAGATAATTTGACAGCATCGGAACGACATGCTTTGAATAAGTTGAAGTGTAATCATGACTTAGTCATACGACTTGCGGACAAGGGGGGGTCCTATAGTGGTAATGGACACTCTATATTACTTAAACACTATGAAAGAGATGCTATCTAGTGATGCATATATCAGAGTGTCACATGATGATGTTGAACGTATAATAATGAGCATAAATAGAGCTCTAAATGGATGTAGAGCCTTCAATCTACTCAATGATGATATGTTCAATTATTTCAAGGTGGAATATCCATTAATACCGAGAATGTATGGATTACCAAAAATTCATAAAGACCCCTATCGACCAGTTTTTAGACCTATAGTATCTGGCGCAGGTTGGTCAACTGAGCCCATCTCGATTTACTTGGACTCTGAATTAAAGAAAATTTTATTGCAATATGACTATGTATTATGTGATACTAAAGACTTTTTGACTGGGTTGTTTGATTTTTTCAATGATATAAATACCACAGATGATTATATTCTTACGACCATGGACGTCGAGTCATTATTTACTTGTATTCCGAATGATGTGGGTATTCGAATGGTCAGAGGTCTGTTAGTGAATAGTGGTATGATGGATATGTATAGAATAGATTTTATTTGTCTGCTACTCGAACTTGTTCTTGAGAATGTCTTCTTTTTTGAAGAAGAATGTTATTTACAGCAAAATGGTGTTGCGATGGGTACGAGCTGTGCGAATGTATATGCAAATTTGGTAATGGTAGCTTGGGAGCAGGAACATCTTTTAAAATACACACAGGTCTTATGTTACAGGTGTTTTGTAGATGACCTGTTTTTTGTATGGCACGGCGATACCGATTCTTTACAATCAGCACACCAACAAATCAATACTAGCAGTTCCTTCTTGAAGTTTACGATAGAATATTCGAAGGTTAGTATTAATTTTTTAGATGTAGTCATTTTTAAATCAGGCCTTAACTACCATACTAAAGTTTATAGGAAGGATTGTTTTAAGCCCTCTTTTTTACATGCTGGCAGTATGCACAAGCCCTCTACCTTTGCGAACATTATTAAAGGTCAGGCACTTAGAATATCACGTCTGTGTAGCAACGAGTTAGTATTAACTGAAGAGTTGCATAAACTCAAATTGTATTTTCTAGCTAGAGGATATGAAGAATGTCTAGTGGACGAGATATTTCTTGAAGTACTACATTTACGTAACAGCAGAGTGAAACCCTATTTCTCGAGTGAAAGGCCATGCTTAAAGAATTCCTTGGACAGCAGCACTATTGTTAGCAGTCTTGCTCTAGTTCTTCCCTATGGGAGTAACATTAATCAAATTAGACAAGTAGTTAGTGATAACTGGAATATTCTGATAGCAGATGAAGCTACGAGGCTAATAGTGGGTGATAGACCTAGTTTTACCTATAGCAATATGAAGAACTTGCAACAACATTTATGCTACAGGAATAGTGGAGGGATATATGTAGGATTTGACCCTATGTTACAAGGGACTAAGAAGTGTGGACGTTGTCCGCAGTGTAATTATGTGGATGAGTCCCGCTTTTTTAAGAATCCTAATACGGGAGGCCTATGGGAATTGAGAAATTCCAGTACATGTCAAACCCGTTTATGTTGCCCACTGTGCTAGGTGCTTCAAGTTCTACGTTGGGAAGACGAACAGAACCCTTAGGGAGAGGTTTAGGGATCATTTGTACTGTGTAGATAGAAATCAGGACTATAGTGCGATAGCAAAACATATCTTGAAAGAAGGCAGCAGCCATCAATTTCGATTTCAAGTATTGCATGTACAACACCCTAACATTAGGTTAGGTGATATCACTAACTTAACTGAGCAAGCTGAACTTCAGTGGATATTGAGGCTTGGCTCACACAGGGGCTATGGGCTGAATGAGAGTGTGAGTATAAAACCTGTTCTTAAAGGTAGAAAGTTACGTTAGCTACTATTAATGTAAAGTTTAGTAGCACCAATCAGTGTGTATAATAACATTTTATTCAATTAGTGGGCTGATTTTTTTCTATTATATATCATTTATATTATATATAGGAATTCTAAAACATTATTAAATAGCATTTGTTATTGCTAAGACGTTCTAGGATAGCTTATATTATGACTATTTTATTTTGTATTTTGTATTCTTGCAAATATTTAATATTGTTGTTGTGATTTTTTAGTCAGTTGGTTAGGATGTTTTACTAGACTTGGTACAGCAGTAGAGGAGACTTGTCTATTGTGTAAACAGTTGATTAGTTAATTAATTTATTGATTTATTGTGTCATTGTTTTATTGATGCACTAATTGAGAAGGTTTTAGCTATATAATGGATGTTAGTTCTTCTTTTGTTGTCTGATGAAGCAGAGGTGATCTCTGCGAAAGTGCTCACCACCTTCTATAATAAATCATCTTTTTCATTTTTTCAACTGGATTGTTTCTTCTGCCTCAAAATTGAATTTTGTGAAGCTGCATTTATTGAAGTGGATTTGGTTAATTATATGGGCATTGTATCAGTTCGAATTTGCTATCTCTTGAGGATTTGTGTGTTCTAATATATATATAAATATATATATATATATATATATATATATATATATATATATATATATATATATATACACATGGGATCACTACAAAATCTCAAAAGTTTGAAATACCGAAGTTCAAACTTTCAAAACTATATAGCCGAAACCCCTAATTACCGAAAGACCAGAAGCGCAAATTTCAAAATCCTGATCATCGGGAGTTTGACATTTGCGCTTCTGGTGTTGCGGTATGGTGGAACATCAGGTAAGTATCTATGTTTAAATGTGTTGGTTAGGGTTTAGTGTGTAAGTGTGTGTTGTGACTGTGATGTGTGTGTGTGAGGGGAATGAAGGTGTGTGGTGGTGTTTTGTGTGTTTGTGTATGTAGTGTGACCTTGGAGTTAGAATATTTAAGTAGGAGGTGTGTGGGGGGAACAGGTTTATTTTAAGTTTGTGTGTTTGTGTTTTGGGGGACGGTGTGTGTATATGTATATGTGGTATATGTTGAGTGTAGTTTTCGGTAGTTTGAATTTCGCGGTTTTGATGTTTCGGGTATTTGGTCTCAGGATTTTGGGCATCGGTAATTTGGGTTTTTGGGATTTAGTAGTGGTTCCCTATATATATATATATATATATATATATATATATATATATATCTATATATATATATATATATATATATATATATGTGTGTGTGTGTGTGTGTGTGTGTGTGTGTGTGTGTATATATATATATATATATATATATATATATATATATATATATATATATATATGTGTGTGTGTGTGTGTATATATATATGGTTCTACCTCACATAAACGAAACACCAAAACACCGACAACGCAATCACCGAAACCACATAACCGACAGTACAAAAACACGAAATCCCACATGCCCGACAACGAAATAACCGACGGTACACAAACACAAAACCTCATACACTTCACACACCACAATCAACAAACAAAACACATTCCCCGTCCAAAAACCACATACACAACACAAGCACACCAAAATCCCTACAAACCCACACTAAACCTCACATACACAACTACCTACAACCCTAACCCAAACCCTAACCCTAAGGTCCGTCACTACCGCACACTTACCTGGCCCGCTCCCTAACCCTAACTCACTTATCCCGCCCCTAACCCAAACACAATCACTACCGCACACTTACCTGACCCGCTCCCTAACCCTAACTCACTTATCCCGCCCCTAACCCAAACACAATCAGTACCGCACACTTACATGACCCACTCCCTAACCCTAACTCACTTAACCCACCCCTATCCCCACAGACCGTCAATATCCACACTTACCTTACTCGCACCCTAACGTCTGTCACTACCGCATACTTACACAGCCTTTTCCCATGTCGGCATCCTCGGCGTCGGTGCTTTCATCCGTCGGGTCGGTCTTCTGCACTGTCGATCTTCTGGGTCCCGTCGCGTCGGTCTTCTCAGCTGTCGATCTTCTGGGGCTCGCGATTTCTGTGTCAATGTTCCGGCGTGTCGTTTAAGTGAGGTAGAACCATATATATATATATATATATGTGTGTGTGTGTGTGTGTGTGTGTGTGTGTGTGTGTGTGTGTGTGTGTGTGTGTGTGTGTATCTATATATATGGATCTAGGACTTATGCACAAATGTGCAAAGTCTCGAATCCATAATCACCGAACATATATTAACGAAAGCACTTTCACCGAAAAAGCGCCTTCGTTAATATATGTTAAAAAAAAAAAAAAGAAAGAAATCTACATTTATGCAGGGGGGCTTTGCCCCCCTGTGCCCCCCATACCCCCCCTACTTTAAAATTCTCACTCAGAGACTGCACTACAGTGAGGAAAAGGGAATTTTTCCTTATCCACACCATAGTGCGGTCTTGCAAAGATGCATACTTACGCAAAAGTGCTTCTTCGGTGAAAAGCACTTTCGCACAAGTATGCCAAACCGAAATTAGCTTTGGTGATTTTGTGTTCGGGGATCTGTATGGATCCCATATATATATATATATATATATATATATATATATATATATATATATATATATATATATATATATATATATATATATATATATATATATATATATATATATATATATATACACACACATAGTGGATATAAAAAGTGTACACACCCCTGTTAAAATGCCAGGTTTTTGTGATATAAAATTAATGACACCACAATAAATCATTTCAAAAATTTTCCCACCTTTAATGTGACCTATATCCTGTACAATTCAATTGAAAAACAAACAAATCTGTTAGGGGAAAAATATAAAAAATAAAAAACATATAATAAGCTGGTAGCATAAGTGTGCACACCCTTAAACTAATACTTTGTTGAAGTACCTTTTGCTTTAATTACAACATTCAGTCTTCTTGGGTAGGAGTCTATCAGCATGGCACATCTTGACTTGGCAATATTTGCCCACTCTTGCTTGCAAAAGTGCTCCAAATCTGTCAGATTGCGAGGACATCTCTTGTGCACAGACCTCTTCAGGTCACCCCACAGATTGCCTATTAGATTTAGGTCTGGGCTTTGGCTGGACCATTCCAAAACTTTAATTTTCTTCTGGGGAAGCCATTGTTTTGTTGATTTGGATGTGTGCTTGGGGTCATTGTTGTGTTGATAGGTGAAATTTCTCTTCATCTTCAGCTTTCTAGCAGATGCCTGAAGGTTTTGGGCCAAAAGTGAGTGGTATTTGGAACTGTTCATAATTCCCTCCACCTTGAAAGCATGATACTGCCAGCACCATGCTTCACCATGGGGATGGTGATCTTTTGGTAATACGAAGTGTTGTTTTTGCGCCAAACGTACCTTTTGGAATTGTGGCCAAAAAGTTCAACCTTGGTCTCATCAGACCTTAACACATTTTCCCACATGCTTTTGGGATACTTGATGTATTGTTTTGCAAATTTTAGCTGGGCATAGATGTTTTTCTGTGTAAGAAAAGGCTTCTGACTTGCAACTCTACCCACAGGCCAGACATATGGAAAATAAGGGAGATTGTTGTCACATGTAGTACACAACCAGTACTTGCCAAAAATTCCAGTAGCTCCTTCAGTATTGCTATAGGTTTCTTGGCAGCCTCCCTGACCAGTTTTCATCTTGTCTTTTCATCAGTTTTGGAGAGACGTCCAGTTCTTTGCAATGTCACTCTTGTCCCATATTTTCTCCACTTTTTGATGACTGTCTTCACTGTGTTCCATGGTATATCCAGTGCTGTGGAAATTTTTTTGCACCCTTCTCCTGGCTGATACCTTTCAACAATGAGATCCCTTTGATGCTTTGTAAGCTCTCTCTGAACCATAGCATTTGCTGTAGTAGGCAACTGAGTAAAATGTCAGGAAAATCCTACTACGACAGCTGAACTTTATTTGGGGTTAATCAGAGTCTCTTTAATTGGTGGTAGGCGTGTGTACCCAAGAAGACTGAATGCTGTAATTAAAACAAAAGTGCTTCAACAAAGTATTAGTTTAAGGGTGTGCACACCTATGCAACCAGCTTATTGTATGTTTTTTATTTTTTATATTTTTTCCCCTTACAGAGATATTTGTTTTCAATTGAATTGCACAGGTTATAGGTCACATTAAAGGTGGAAAAAGTTTTGAAATGATTTACTGTGGTCTCATTTTTTATATGACAAAAACTTGGCATTGTAACAGGGGTGTGTTTACACCTTTTATATCTACTGTATATATATATATATATATATATATATATATATATATATATATATATATATATATATATACACACACACACACACACACACATACACACACACACACACACACACACACATATATATATATATATATATATATATATATATATATATATATATATATATATATATATATATATATATATATATATATATATAGAGCAGGATTATGACTGCACTGAGGTTCTGTCAGCTTTGCGAACCTAGACACGGCCTTAGGCCTGGTGGCGTGGCTCATGGAGGTGGCGTGAGCTGGATAGAGTGTCTTGACAGGAGAGAAGCAGTGATGCTGGCAGGGTAGAGACCTGAGATTTTATTGCAGCTATACCCAGCAACAACAACTTTAAGGTAGAGTTGCTAGGCATAAAGTTCACCTTCAAGTCGTATAATGTATTTATCTAGAGAAGTGGACTTGTTTTCATATTAACAGTAGTGATAGAAAGACTAGCTTCTACAAGTTGTTACGACCTGCCAGAACTGAACCTCCAATTATAAATTTGTTGGAATTCTATGCCGTTCATCACACTGAGCCCACAGTTCTCCCAAACCACCCCTGCCTCTAGGACTGCTTTAGCTCACATCTACAGTAATGTATGTCCTAAGTTTAATGTAGACTACAGCCTGCAGTGTCTCTCCAGTTTTGCTATGCTATATTTAACCGTTATTTCCCTGTATAAAGCAGCATACATTAGTTCCCTGGACACAGTCCCATAAGTTGACTGAGTCTACTATTAAGAAAATTAAAACAGCCAACAAAATAAAAATTACTAACTTATGCCACAGTACATCTCAAAACCTTTAGTAACTGATTCAGAATAGCAAATTTGCATCAGAAATATACCTTAGTGTTTTTTATGAACCACAATCCTCTTACAAGGTCCTTCCCACTCCATTCCCCCTCGCTTCACTTGGCCTCACTTTTTCTCCCCTAGTCTACCCCCATATCTCACCCACCCCCACTACTCATAGATTAAAACTTATCCACTTACATATCCTGTTACCATCTTATTCATTCACATCATTCCAAACAATTAGTTACTTAGTAACACTTTTTAGTAATTAAGCTTATCAAATATAGATCTCACCTCCCCTAACTGCACATACCTTCCTTACACATCACATTAATACTAGCTCCAAAACATTAGGTTAAACTAGCTAATACCATGTTACTTCAACACACAACATTAATAAGCTTACTTGTAATCACCTACCTTTCAACATCCTAGCAAAACCAACATATCATAGTTATCCACTCTCCTACAAACTCAGATAGTACTCACCTCCAAATGCCTCTCAGAAACTTTACGGTATCACCTCAAATATTTAACAACTCCATCACTCAACTTTTCTCATTCAAACATGCCAACTCAAAAGTCAGTCAAAAACCCATCTCATAAATTCTTAAGACTACTTAGCAAACTCATGCACCTTTACCCAGCCACAACTACCCACATGATATCATGCAGAAACATACATCCCGACCCAGGTCCTCAGTCCCAAAAATGCAAAGTCAGCCCTTCAAATACATCACTCTATCCTAACATAAAATATGTGCAACAAAGTAACTCTGATCTATTAATATTAAACATGAACCTTAGTAGCCTACTTAATGAAATCCACAAATTTCATGCAACCATTGTCTATAGTCACCAGATATTTCCATCTTAACAGAAGCGTGGATAAAACTGCACATCCAAGATCATAAAATTTTAACCCATGGCTATAATATCCGAAGGCAAGATAGGATCCATAAACGTGGTGGTGGCTTCACAGTTTTATCATAGAATCACAGGAGGTTACTAGGCTAATGGCCCCGGGGCCCTTACAAGCCTAGCCAAGAGTTTATCCCCCAAAAGAATCCTCAGTCAGCACCTGTTCCCCTGTCAATGAGGGACACGTGGAACCCCTGGGACAAATTTGTGGTTTACCATCTACTCATCAAGGTTGCACTTGAAGAGAGTCAGCGAGGTGCTCTGTTTGACGTGTATGGGAAGTCTATTCCAGAGATGGGGCAGCCTCTGGGAGACAAACCTGTCTCTCCAGCAGGTTTTAATGTCACATATTAGGTTCAGGCCTTTTGACTGGGTAGTATGTGAGGAGTTAGACTTACGGATGTGGAGCATTTCTAGTAGGGCAGGGTCTGAGATTGCTTTGTAGGTGAGACACAGATCACCCCTGAGCAATCTGTATGATAACAAGTAGAGTGATAGTGATTTGAGCCTGTCCGCATAGGACAGGTGTTGGAGGCCATGGTATTGTACAAAACTAGAAAGATTAGATATCATCAGCTGTAGAAATACTTATTACCCACCTTCAAATCAACCCGAACAAGCATAGTATTATTATAATAAACATCTGTATCCTCCCAGGCAACAAGCCAGTTATTATTGAAGACCTCCTTAGCTGGTGCCCATCAGTGTTAAATCAGGAAACCATCATAATGGGAGACTTTAACTTAGACTGGTATACATGCTCCTCCAATAACCCCTCAAACTTTATAAATCTCCATGGATTCACACAGTTAATACACAAATCCCACCATACTCAATAAACACAGTAAAAAAATAATCTAGATGGGGGGGGGTCTTACAAATAAAATCTGCATCTGTTATCAGTCAGGCTGTCTTCCAGACTACCTAAGTGATCACTTGCCCACATATCTGCTAAGACAATGCACATAACACCCTCTATAAACATATCCATAATAAAAGAAACGTCTCCCCTGAAACCTTTAAAACACTTCTACTACAATGCCACTGGCCCCTCTAAAATACCTACACCTAGACTTAGCTGTTTAGTAGTTCACTGACAAATTTCTCTCCATTCTAAATAGTCTGTCCCCCTTTAGGAGGATACATGTAAAATCTAAACCCATTCCATGGCTTACTGCTGAGACCAAAATCCTCCTTAAACAGAGATATAGATCTTGGCAACATCATCAGGTCATTAAAAACCATGCCAACCCTTCAGAACTACCATCAACTTTAAAACCTAGCAAAAAACAAATTAAACATGATAAACAGTAACACTATACAACAATCCAACAAAAGCACCAAAATAACCCTAAAAAATTCTGGGGAGCCATCAACTAATTGTAAAAACCAGGACAAGCCACTACTCCAAACCCATCCAAAACAAACACCACAGATAATATTGCTACACAATTCAACACGCACTTCATTAACTCTATACTATCCCTAGTTAAAAATGATTCTAATTATCATCTTTCAATCCCTGCAGTACAGACCCATGTCCTTCTACTTTAATCCAATTCAGACAGATATCATAAAAAAAAAAAAAATAAAAAAAAAAAAAATAAAAAAAAACTCCTCCTCTAAACTCAAACCTTCATCACTTGCTGCTGATCAACTCCCAAATGAATACCTCAAACTAGCTGCAGACATCATTGCCTACTCCATATCCCACTTAATTAACCAGACCATCACTGAATAATATGTACCAAAACTTTGGAAAGTATCTTATATTATCCCCCTGTACAAAGATGGTACCTCCACTGATTTCTATAATTACAGGCCAATTGCCATCCTGTCACCCGTAGTTAAAATACTTGAAAATGTGTTCACACTCAGTTCCTTGACCATCTCCTTAAAAACAACCTCCTGTCCACAACTCAGCATGGCTTTTGGACTAAACACAGTACAGCACCATTCTTACTCAGTTTCATTAATACACTAAACACAGTACAGCACCATTTTTACTCAGTTTCATTAATACACTAAACACAGTACAGCACCATTCTTACTCTGTTTCTTTAATATACTAAACAGAGTACAGCACCATTCTTACTCGGTTTCATTAATACACTAAACACAGTACAGCACCATTCTTACTCAGTTTCTTTAATACACTAAACAAAGTACAGCACCATTCTTACTCAGTTTCATTAATACACTAAACAGAGTACAGCACCATTCTTACTCAGTTTCTTTAATACACTAAACAGAGTACAGCACCATTCTTAGTCAGTTTCTTTAATACAGTAAACAGAGTACAGCACCATTCTTACTCGGTTTCATTAATACACTAAACACAGTACAGCACCATTCTTACTCAGTTTCATTAATACACTAAACACAGTACAGCACCATTCTTACTCAGTTTCTTTAATACACTAAACAGAGTACAGCACCATTCTTACTCGGTTTCATTAATACACTAAACACAGTACAGCACCATTCTTACTCAGTTTCTTTAATACACTAAACACAGTACAGCACCATTCTTACTCAGTTTCATTAATATACTAAACACAGTACAGCACCATTCTTACTCAGTTTCATTAATATACTAAACAGAGTACAGCACCATTCTTACTCAGTTTCATTAATACACTAAACAGAGTACAGCACCATTCTTACTCAGTTTCTTTAATACACTAAACAAAGTACAGCACCATTCTTTCTCATTTTCATTAATACACTAAACAGAGTACAGCACCATTCTTACTCAGTTTCATTAATATACTAAACACAGTACAGCACCATTCTTACTCAGTTTCATTAATACACTAAACACAGTACAGCACCATTCTTACTCAGTTTCATTAATACACTAAACACAGTACAGCACCATTCTTAGTTTCATTAATACACTAAACACAGTACAGCACCATTCTTAGTTTCATTAATACACTAAACACAGTACAGCACCATTCTTACTCAGTTTCATTAATACACTAAACACAGTACAGCACCATTCTTACTCAGTTTCATTAATACACTAAACACAGTACAGCACCATTCTTACTCAGTTAATACACTAAACAGAGTACAGCACCATTCTTACTCAGTTTCTTTAATACAGTAAACAGAGTACAGCACCATTCTTACTCAGTTTCATTAATACAGTCAGCCAACACAGAAACAATGGTCTCCTCACCTCATTTATCTTTCTTGACTTTTCAAAGGCCTTCAGTACCATTTCATATCAAAAACTTATCAAAGAACTAGCCTCCCTAAACCTCTCCCAATCAACCATCACCTGGTTCACCAGCTACTTATCTGACTGTCAACAGGCAGCTAAGTGTCAAAATGAACTTTCTTCACTGTTACCTGTCTCCATGGGCATCCCTCAAGGGTCTATAGTTGGTCCACTTGTCTTCACTATTTTTACAAATAAACTCTGTTCAGCAACCCAGCATGCATCCACAGTTCAATACTCCAGTGATTCCTCCATCATATGCTCTGCTTCCTCCCTTTCAAAACTCCTGAAAAAAAAATCCTTCCTGGACATTGAAAAATATCTGTCTAAATCCCAACTTATTCTGAACACTAACAAAACAAAACTTATGCTCTCCTCCAATAGCAAAAAACTATCCACCCTCCCCTTTCACCATCTAGTCCTCAAATAATACTATCCTAGAACTGGTAAACCACACCAAGCTTCACAGGACCTCTGTTGACAAAGATCTCAAATTTGACAAACATGTATCACTAATCATTAAAAAGGTCCACTTCAAGTTAGGTTCGCTATATAAAATTAAGCCTTTCCTAACTGATTCCACCAGGCATGCCATTTCTAGAACACACCTACAATCAACACTCTTATATACCCCACCAATATTCACAAACTTAAGAAAATGTAACTTAAATAAACTCAAATCCTGTTGTAATAAAGTAACCAGATTCACCTCCAACCACCCATCAAGATCTCATCACTGCACAGCTCTATGCCAACTAAAGTGGATGGAACTACCTAACCTACTAACCTTCAGCCTACTTACACTAGTCCATTCTACCCTGTACCATCCAGATAACTGTCCAGCTATTAGTAACCTAGTTCAGCCCTACTCTAACAGTAGAACTCTAAGATCCTCCAATAAATTATTTTTGAAAATTACCAAATTAAATAATAGTCACAGGGATTCCTTATACTCCAAAACAATAGCTAAAGCTTGGAACATTATGCCACAGAGCACGGAGCATACACAGCACTAGCAAATTCAAATTATTGCTTAGGGAGCACCTAACCGCACCTAACTTCCTTCTTGCTATAAGCCAGGCTAATCATGCTCCTCACAAAGTTTCTCATCTGTTATATACCCCACTTCCCTTCAAACCTTCAGTATATCTCCCACCCCGGGTCTACTTGAGTAGATCGAAATTCCATTAAACTGAATTTTACTTAACTGAAATGACAATACAAAAACTTAGTTTAACGTGCGCTCACATCACTGGAATTATAACCCAGAAAAGGAGGCACCTGGCCAATATAAAAAACAAACACGCAGAAACATGTCAAACCCACCCAAGTGGGAGCTTTGCCCCCAACACCTCCTATGCCCTCTAACTAAATATAACAACTCTGGGATTGCACTACAGTGGGGAAAAGGGTAAAATTCCCAGAGTTGGCCCACTGCCTCCTTTCCCGGATTAAAAGTTCGGTGAAGTGAATGTTCATTAAAGTAAAGTTTTGGTGTTGTCGTCTCAGTTAAGTAAAATTTGATTTAATAGAATTTTGGCCTGCTCAAGAAGACCCACCCCCTCCCCCATTCTTTGAGCTTCTATCCCTCATCAGTGTCATTTACTGCTTTCCTACTAC